>NW_025834406.1:778083-880433 GCF_002878395.1 Capsicum annuum
ACGACTCTTAAAAGGTAAGGAGTCAACCAATATACTAAAAACTCAACTGTTCTATTTGGAGGGTTTTTATTGTCATTTCTTAGAATCTGCAGGCATGAATGCAACGCCCACATGCCATGGTACATCTGTACAAAATGCTGTACCAATTATGAAAGGAAAACTAGAAGCTAAAATTGAAATTTGCATACAAATATTTAATAAAAACGGAAGAAGTACAATACCTTTCCTTCCTACACAAGGTAATACATAAACACAGCAAATGATAATGCATGGCCCTCATAACCCTAATAAGATCAAAAAACACATAATAGCCAAAAGCCCTCATTAGTGCAAACTATCTCAAATATAGTGCTATCTCTCTCTAATACCCTTACTAGCCCCCTAACCTAGTATCCATTGAGATTCTGAACTGGTCATCCTAAATTCTAGATGTCATAGATAAATCAACCTCTTAAGTATCACAGTAAATATAACTGCTGCCCTATAGGTACAACTTGTCTGCCCTATAGATATGGTTTTCTTGGCCTCTAGGAAAAATCTACCCAACCCTTAAGCATAATTTGCACAACCTATAGGCTCGATATATTAGTGAGATTGTAGGCTAAAATACCATGTCGTGTCAGTATCTGCTGAGTCCAGAACAAATTCACGAGTTGCGACCAGATCATAAAAATATAACAACAATAGCATGTTATCATTGACAATCTCAGTACAATCATAATTGCCTTTTCTGGGCCACTAAGGAAGGAGTAGATTGCAACTAATAGAAACTATATCATGTTGTGGCAGATCACTCAATAGTATATGGTCATAAGTTGCATAACGATGTTATACATGTTATGACAAGATTGGGACTTCAGGGTCATGCCAAAAATAAAAAAGAAATCCCTAACTTTACTTTAAACTAAATCTCCAATGGTGCCTCTATGAAGCCCAACCAACCCACTAAAACACAAAAATTATGACAAACAAGAAGACTACAAGAATATGCCATTTCAAATTGACAAGGCATTAAGGTTGTCGCTATGATCGACCTAATTTTACTCAACAAACAACATCATAATATCCATCAAAAACAAGATGTGCATAAAAAGAAGCAATCAAAATCTTACAAGAGTGGAGCTTTTGATGAAATATTGTAAGGTGAACTTCAAGTTATTTGATGAAACCACTGCCATACGTAACTCTAATAAGAAGCAAACCAACCTCCTCTCCCTCCAATAACTTAACAACATCATTATACAGTTATTACAACCCAACTCAGCATGAAAAAGAATCTGCCTATAGCCACGCTATGCAAAACATCATTTTTTTTTTTTTTAAATTTATACAAATAAGACCAGAATAGGAATTACAAAGAAAGGTGACAAGAAGAAGAATACCTTGATAAAATATATGAAATACCAAGACAAACATGTCTTTAGAAGGATCCACCTGCACTACTATGTTAGAATTTCTCAAAAACACAACTACAACAAGTTGCAGATATTACCAAATATATCCGAACTTGGAACTTGCGAGTCACTATAAATACGGTGAAATCATACCTTAGGAGATTAAAACCATAGCTACCTCTCTAAAATTCCCTCATTAAACCTGGATTTTTATTTTGGAATGAAAAATTAAGTCAAAACACACTTTTATACTAATTTTGACCCAACCCAGTTTTTGACATAGTTCTACCTAGACATTCCATGATGAAATGGTCAGAACTTTTTTACTGCCGGATTGGTGATCGGTTTTGTGCACTAGCAACTAGACACAAGGAAATTTTATTTGGTAGTTTTGGGGATCTCAAACTCCTTTTGGATTTGGATAAATGCTCATCATAAACCAGTCCATTAATAACAATTCTATAATAAAGCTGACAACTAGAATTTTTGTTTTCAAACTCCCCTGGCCCTTTTTTTAGTATAATAATTCCAAATAAATTAATGCACATATTAATTGGTACAACTATCCATTTAAAATTATACTCCTTACATCGGATCAGCAGTTGATGTGAAACATAATACACTGGATCGTCAATTGTAATCCAATTTATTTAAATATAACAAAATTATCGAGTATTACATGCTTCAAATTTAGGGAAGTCATGCTTGAATGATGATATTTACATGGAACTATAGAAAACAAAACAAGATCTCATATAATATATAGGTAATGTACCTTAGGTACTAAAAAACAGGTATATAACTATCAATTTTGCTTATCATCTAAAGGAGTGACGATGTGGGGATATCTAGGCTTCATTTCCTTTTCAGCTTGCCATGTCATAGCCTCAACTTTATGGTCCTGTCATAACAACTTTTCTAAAGTTATATTCTTATTCCGCAATCTCCTAATCTAGCGATCTATTACAGCAACAAGGACTTCTTCGTAAGTCAGTTCCTTTAAAATTTGAACAGATATTGTCGGTACCATATATGCTAGATCTTTGATACACTTTCGTAACATAAAAAACATGATAGATTGTGTGCACTATCTCTAACTTAGAAGGATGCTCTAACCGATAAGAAACTCTAACTATCCATCACATAATATGACATGACTCGATGAAAAGAGGGATCAACTTGCCCTTCCTGCCTAAACAATGTATCGAGGGATTAACTTGCCCTTGCTGTCAAAACAAATAAGACCTTTCATAGACAAAACTTTCAAAAAAAAAATAAACAAATCATTAACATCAAACTGTAAGTCCTATTTCCTAGCATTTGAATATGATTTCTGGTAGCTCTAAGCTATCAACAACAACTCTCTACTAACCGTAACCTTTCCCATGGCCTACTATACCAAGTTGGGTTCGACCAACCCTACCTCTCCAACCTCAAACCAATAATGAGACAATCAATATTTCTCTATAAATATAGATTAGTATTGTCACGACCCGAGACAACCCCCTAGTAACCCATGTACTGGCATGATACTTGAGCAACTAATTCAAAATGTATATATAAGCTAAATTTGCTAAGCGGAAGCATAATCATGAGAAAATCTAAATGAATGTAATACTGATAAAGTTTACAATGTGATAGATCTGAAGAAAGAACTTGAATTACATATCATGACTCTGACTGACTATCTATGAAGCCTTTACTATACTGACTATAGATAGCTGGAACATGCCTCCAATTACCATAAATCAATAAGGATAATAATATACAATACACGAACCGAAAAAGCTGGAGACCCCAAAGTAAGAGGGCTTATAACCTGCTGGTTGAAAGAGGAGAACTGTCTGACCCTAGTGTGTGAGCTATATCTGGTACCTACATTATGAAAGAATGTAGCCACAAACGCATATATATTGTCAGTACTTTGAAATGTGCTAAGTAAATTAGGATATAAACTAAATCATGAAAATATTTAAAACATGCTTTAAAACTGAGAAAATAAGTTATTTACTGAAACATCCATTTAAGGCAGGGCTACATGTGAAAACCGTCAGCCATAGTGAGATTTATAAATAATGAGCTGAAAATAATTTTGTAAGCTGGGAAACGGTAAAATATGTATATTGTAGGTAAATTTTATGTAAAGCTGAATAGACTGTAAAACCATACTGAGGATCATGTATGGATCCTGAGCATAAAAACATGAATTGTTAAGATGAATGCAAGGCCAAGTAAGGCATGTACTGAAATAATCTATAAAACTGACTGGCTAAGTTACTAAAAATCTGATTTCTTGGTCAAGCAAACCTGAACAGTTATAGAGTGAGTACCGAGTGAAACTATGGGAGCTATCATGTAACCAACAAGCCGCAATTTGAATTATTGAGGTCTAACTTATTTCTCCAGTTGAAAGGGTATCAGTACCTTGCCACAGGTACTGGCTGTGTGGATCTACGAAACTTATGTCCCGAAGGACCAAGGAGTCAATCCTAAACTAACAGGTGACCCCTGAGAGAACGTCAATCCTAAACTGATGGGTGACCCCTCATATCCCACAATGGCTACGTAGTTTAGGAACCTAAGGATTGCTGCTAACGACCCTGCCTAAAACTGACAGAGGAGCCGTCTTCCCTATGTTCACTCGGTGCTAAGTCCTACTCCCAACTGAATGACACTGGTGTTAATAATGGTTTAACATAATATGGTACTGTATTGATAAGTGCTCAACATGAACATGGTAGTTTAAACATAATAATAAAAATTAGGGGTCTACAAACCAAACCGTCAAGTCAAACCAAACCGAAGAACCATACCAAACGATACAAAAACCAACTTATGGTTTGGTTTGGTTGGTTTGGCGTTTGAAAAAAAAAACGACCATTCTTGGTTTTGTTTGGTGTTAACTAAAAAAAAGTCAAATCGAACCCAAATCAAACCGACATAATATATATATATATATAAATATATATATGTGTGTATGTGTGTAAATATATATGTGTGTGTGTATATATATATATATACTAGTTTAGTCTAACGTGTCTCGCACGTGTAATGTTTGATTATTTAAAATTAAATGATTTTATCTATTGCGGAGATTTTAATAAAGTGTAAAAGTTCAAATCACTTTTCAAAAGTCTTTCACACTTTAATGTAATAATGTAAACATAAACACATAAACACATATGTTTTCCAATTCCAAGTGGTTGTTGGTATCACTTTTACAAATGTGTACCTCTTTCCCTTGTTGCCACAAGATAAGAGAGACGAATCAATTTAAACCATATTTGTGTTATGAATATATATATATATATATATATATATATATATATATATATATAAATATATAGTTATAGTTATATTTAAAATCGTTCCTTATTTTTAAAGTCAAGTCTTTACAAATTTATTGATTACATTCTATTACATACTTAAAACATTTAAAAATCCGGAACTTCTCAATTTTTTCTTATTCTAATAGTTTTATATTTATTTTTAGATTTTTAAATATTCTTAAAATTAAATTTCGTTGATTTAGAATTATTAAAATAATAAAAAATATTTCAGTTGTATGACTTCAAATAAGGAAACATTTACCATAAATATATTTAATTAATTTTCAATTCTTAAATTAGAAAAAAGATATAGAAATTTTGATGTCTTCTAATAAGGAAATTTTTTACCATAAATACATTTAATTAATTTTCAACTCTTAAATATTAGGACTAAATAGTGAAAAAGACGATTTTGTTTAAATATTAAGAAGAAATAGTGAGAAAGATGATTTTTTTTAAAGCAAGGATTTCAATGAAGGGCAAAAAGTTCAATTCACTTTCTAAGGATATTTACACTTTTAATATATTATAGATATATATATGCATTTATTTGTTTTGGTGATGATTGTGTTGACGCGGAATATTCAAGGCGAGGTGCCTTGGTGTATGCTTTTCACGGATGATATTATTTTAATTGAGGAGTCGCGACAAGGGGTTAACGATAAGCTGGAGGTTTGGAGACAAACCCTAGAGTCTAAAGGGTTTTGGTTGATTAGGACCAAGACTGAGTACTTGGAGTGCAAGCTTAGTGATTCCTGGCAAGAGAAGATGATAATGAAGTTGGATTCCCAGGCGGTTTGCAAGAGGGATAGTTTTAAGTATCTCGGGTCTATGATTCAGGGGATGGAGAGATAGATGAGGATGTCTCTCACCGTATTGGGACAGGTTGGATGAAATGGAGGCTCGCTTCGAGAATTTTATGCGATAAGAAAGTGCCCCCCAAGTTGAAAGGAAAATTTTATAGAATTACATTCCAGTCTGCTATGTTGTATGGAGTGGATGTTGGCCGGTTAAGAATTCTCATATCAAAAAGTTTAAGGTGGCGAAAATGAGGATGTTGCGCTGGATGTGTGGATTCTCGAGGGCTGACAGGGTTAGGAATAAAATTATTCAAGAAAAGGTTGAAGTAGTATCAGTGGAGGATAAAATGCTGGAAGTGAGGTTGAGGTGGTTTGGTCATGTGATGAGAAGGGGCGTGGATACCCCAGTTCGTAGATGTGAGAGGTTGGCCTTGGAAGGTTTCAAGTGGGGTAGAGGTAGACCGAAGAAATGCTGGAGAGAAGTGATTAAGTGTGACTTGGAGTAATTACAGTTGACTGAGGACATGACCCTAGATAGGAAGTTATGGAGGAATAGCATTAGGATAGAGGGCTAAGGGTGTGAATGAGTCGCAGTCAGTATTTAGGTTGAACTTGGTGTCCTGTGTTTGGCAATGTACAATATATTTTTTGATGTCGTACATATGTTATTTTATCATGTTCTATGCTTTTGTTGCTCTTTCATACTGTCTTTTGTCTTAAGCCGGGGGTCTATAGGAAATAGCCTTTCGACCTCTTTAGAGGTAGTGGTATGGACTGCGTATACTCTACCCTCCCCAGACCCCACTATATGGGAATATACTAGGTTTTTTGTTGTTGTTGTTGTATATGCATGCATATAATTTAACTTTTATACATAAAATATTAATTATAATCTACTTTTTAAATACTTTTCAATTTGTTTTATTAATTTTTAATATTTAGAAAGTAGATGTATATATAAATATGTATTTATATTTGGGCCTTTAAGCTGTAATATTTATCCATTAATTATTAGTAAAATGATCTAAAATCCAATATAAAATTAAAACCTAAACTTTTCACTCTTCATCTTATTCTAATTATGTGGACACTTTTCAATAAAATCTAAATGAGCTGCAACCACTCTACTCTAGAGTCCAAGATATAATAATACACATAAATATGAAACTCCCCTTGAAAGACTACACCTAATAGTGTAAAACCCACTACTAGTACTTCCTTATGAGATAGAAATCTTAACTTTTATAGACCCAATAATCATCATATAATAACTTAAATACTAACTCAAAATTTTCAGGAGTATCACCAAACCTTGAGTTCAGAATATCAAGAATTTTAACTCTTCTTTTTGTTAGTTTAATCATCCAAGATTCAAACTTAGATTCTAACACTTAACATGGATATTCCTAAACTTTTAAATGAACTATAAACTTCATTATTGAACACTCCCTTAATATATAATATCCTAACTTTATTTAGCTTCAACAATCACCATCACATATTTATACCCTTCTCAATAATATACTTGCCACACTAAACACATAATCTGCCTCTTTTTCTTCATAACTTACTAATGTCGTGTATCTAAACTTATATTTTCACCAAAACCATAAGAATTACCATTACACCTAAATACCCAATATCAATAACCTAAACTCATAACTTAGTTGGTAAGAACGTCATATACTACATTACTATCCTCATTCGCACTTAACAACTCAATGGTACTATCTAAGCACACATACTTCAAAAACTTAGAAATAATACAATCCCATATCACCTTGGGTACACCTCTAGATCATACCCACATCATCATACTAATTTCAAATCAATAAACTTAAATTCTTGCATACACTATTTAAAGCCTACTTGTTCACTTTTCATACAACTATCCATATGGATACATAATTTCCTAAATCCAGATAAACATTATCCCCATTTTATTACTGCTAAACTTTTGGGTTCATGCTTCTAACTCTAAATTATATGCTATCATAGGGTTCTGAGAAGGAATTTGAGGGCAAAACTGACTTTTTCTAATTGCATATTTTTTCATAATCATGAATGAAATCTCTCACACTTAGGAGCATAAAGGCACTGGTGGGATACCTTTTGAGACAACATGCAATCCCACTATTTGTGGGGACTATATGAGAACTTTATCAATAGAAATTTAAGCTTGACTATTTTTATTACCTTAAAAATAAGGTAGAGTTGGCATGAATGGAGCATGATGAGAATCTGTAGAAGTTTCTTAGAGAACATCTCTAGAGCATGCTGAGATATGAAAAAAGCAAAACATTTCTTAAATTCCCTATAGCCTTTCAAAGAAAAGTACAGATGTCTCTGTACCGTTATGCAAGACCCTACTTGACACAAATTAATAGACTTGTTTGGAGACTTCAACCTTATGCTCTGATATTAAGTTTTTCACGATCCAAGACTACCCCATGGTTGTAACACAACGTTTAGAACTACAATTGAAACCAAGATAACCCATGTACTGGTATGATACTTAAGCAACTAATTTAAAATATAGCTATAAGCTAAATATGTTGAACGAAAGCATAATCATGAGAAAATATAAATGAATATAATACTGATAAAGTTTACAACATGATAAATCTAAAGAAAGAACTTGAATTACATATCATGGTTCTGATTGACTATCTATAATGCCTCTACTATACTGACTATAGATAGCTGGGATATGCCTCCAACTACCACAAATCAATAAGGATAATAAATACAATAAATGAATTAGAACAAATTGAAGTCCCCAAAATTAAGGACTTATCACCTGCTGGCTGAAAGTTGAGAACTGTCTAACCCTAGTGTGTGAGTTACACCTGGTACATACATGTAGCCACAAACTCATATATATGGTCAGTACTTTGGAGTGTACTGAGTATATCAGGACATAAACTAAATCATAAAAATATTTAAAACATGCTTTAAAACTAAGGACATAAGTTGTTTGCTAAAAAATGGATTTAAAACATGGTTGTATGTAAAAATGATAGGTCAAAGTGAGATTTATAAATCATGAGTTGAAAATAATTCTGTAAGTTGGGATGCGATAAAACATGAATATTGTATGCAAATATCATGTAAAGCTAAATAGGCTATAAAATTGTACTAAGGAGCATGTATGGATACTAAACATGAAAACATGAACAGGTAAGATGAATGCAAGACCAAGTAAGGCATATAATGAAATAATTTGTAAAACTGACAGACTAAATAATTGAAAATCTAATTCTTTGGACAAGCAAACTTAAACTGATATAGAGTGAGCACTGATTGAAATTATGGCAGCTATTATGTAACCGACATACCCCAATCTGAGATATCGAGGTCTAACTTATATCTCTAATTAGAAGGGTGTCAGTACCTTGCCACGGTACTAACACATAGTTGTGTTGATCCACTAAACGGATGTGTCAAAGGACTAGGGAGTCAAACCTAAACTAAAGGTTAACCTCTTAGGGGGAAGTCAAGCCTAAATTTACTGGTGACCCCTCATATCCCACGCTAGATATGTAGTTATGGAACTTAAGGATTGTTGTTAATGACTCTGCCTAAACTAGCGAGGAAGCTGCTATCTCTATATTTACTCAGTGATAAGTCCTACTCCTAACTAAATGATACTGATGTTATTAATGGTTTAACACTATACTGATAAGTGCTCAGCATGAACATGATAATCTCAACATAGTAATAAAAATCATGACATGTCTGACTTATAACATGGAAATAAAGACATAGATAAACATATAGGTATTGGGTATTCATAATCCTCCAAAACTAAATAATCACTTTAACTACAATAACATCATTTAAAAAACTGGGAGAAAATTATAGTTCAAAGACCCATAACAAAAAACACTTCACTAAATGGATGAATTACATAAATTTGAACATGGGATGAATTGAACTTGGGGAGATATTATATTCACATGGTTTAATACACAAATTCAAGAGTTTATCGTGATATTGATTAAACATGACATAGGGGGAAATATTTTGACATGGCTTGAATTCAAATTACTAAGAAAAATGGATTAAATTCATGATGTACATGGATAACTTTACAAAGAAGATTTAAAAGGTCATACTTGAAAAAAATGGGGATCTTGTAACTCAATGGGTAGAAGAAACCCATTGATGAATACCCCACATACCTAAATTAGATGAATTCTTGAAGAAAGCTTAAAATTGGAACTTGAATTCTTGAATTCTTGGGGAAGAAAGCTTTAATTTCATGTTCTTGGGTATAAGGGAAGGGTTTATGGAAGTTTTAACAGATGAAAAGTGGGAAAATAATACCCTTTTAAGGATTTAATCCATTCCTTGGGTGTTTAGGGTCAAAAATAAATAACCAAAATGCCCCTTGGGCTTTTAAAAAAGAATACAGGAATTATATTGTAATGACCTGATTTTCTAAACTGGAACGCTACATGGTGCTCATGGCCCCGAAGGACCATTATCTTACCCATGACTGATATCTGTACCTGTATACCGCATAAAAAACTAAAAAATATGGAAACATAAACTAAAAGGCCATAAGGTTTAAACTAGATAAACATCTGATAAGAATAATGTCTGAAAATGGTATAACAATACAAAAACAAATTTGAAATACCTATCTGACAAGCTATAGTCTAAAAGCCTCTAAACTGTCTGAATAAAGAGTTGAAGGAACATGTCTTCAACTAACTCCGTCTAGAAAAATTGAACTGAAATAATAAATATAATAAAATAATATCATCCTCTAATGGATAAGGACTCACTGCTACTCTGCGGCTGGAATGCTACTGCTGATCTAGAACTCGTGTCTCTGAACTTATGGTGTAGCATAAAAATAAAACATCGTAGCACAAATGCTTCAGTACATTGGAATGTAATAAGTATGCATGTGAGGTAGGCTAAATACAAAGGGTTATATCCATGAACAATGCTGACTGATATGAATGTGAGAATACATACATGCATACGTAACTGTAACTGAACTCATGGAGATACTAACTACTAGGTCTGAATACTGACAACATGAGTGTACTGATACTGAGATACTGAATAGATGGACAACTATTTCTGACAGTTTGAATTATAATAAATTGGTACTGAACACTGAGCATGTAAATCACTAATAAGTGAGGAACGGATATTGTATTACCAAAAACTGACGGACTAGTACTATGTTACTGATACATGAATAACTGTATATAACAATCCTAATTAGGAAGGACTGGTCTGGTCGACTGTATCTGACAGTATAATTATAAAGAATTAATCTGATTGACTGTATCTAACAGTCATGAATGTGAATACTGATAATACGAGTTTTGTGAACTGGTAATAATAATAACATGAGTGACTGTATCTAACAGTCATGAATGTGGTAGAAATAGCTGAGTTCCATATCGTATCTGAGTTGACTATATTTGACAGTCCTGATATTTTGAAAAACTATCTAAATTCTATTACTGAAACTGAGACTGAGACTGAAACTGAGACTATGGCTGCAATTGAGACTGTGTGAGGTAATCATCTAGCCGACATACCCCAGAACTGAACATGTTGGGGTCCAACCTGTAACCTCAGTTAGAAGGGTGTCAATACCATTCCACGGGTAAAGACAATATCTGAGTAACCCTATTTTATTTTTAGGAGCTCATTTCGTCTGCCCTACTATCAAGTAAACTCAAAAGAGATGCATTATCCCTATGGCTAGGGACATCTCAACCTACGCTGGCTACGTAGTTCTGGAATGCTAGGATTGCTTCTAGGAATCACAACCTCTGACTGTAATAGGTGAGTCCCCATCCTTGGGTTTACTAAGTGCTGAATCCTACTCCCAACTGAATAGACACTGAACTGATTAATTGAACTGAACTAATGTTAGTGGTATTATTTAGCAGAGCTAAATTGAGTTCATGAGAGTACTGATCTTACTGAGTACTGAGTTCTTAAGATTTTTGAGATTACTGAATTACGAAGATTACTAAACTTTCTGAGAGCACTAGAATTTCTGATGTTTCTGATATCACTGAGTACTGAGGTTACTGAGTTTAACTGAGATTAACTGAGTTACTGCACTTTCCTGAGTCACATGACTGACTGAGTTTTATGGAACATGGCTTGACTGAGAGTATCGTGAAATCATGACATGGCTCTAGGAATACTGCTATATTTTTTGGGTACAAGTACCCCTAGGACTCGATAGAAGGAAACTGACACACATGACTGACTTGATCATAAGAATAGAGTCCAAAATTCATAATATCATAAGTAGGGGATTTCATACTATACATGATTCTCAACTTCTTATACATGGAATGGAATTCATACAACATGTATATACTTACATAGCTTTAATATCATGCTCATTCCATATTAGAACAACAACATATAACATTAATATGAAATTCATGTGAAATTATAGAGCATAGAACGTGGACTTGTCATTTAAGCACTATTGAATCATGGGACATGAATTCTATCATCCTAGGCCTTTTATCAAACACTTTGCATGAATTCTTTTAGCCTAGGTGTGTTCTTAAATCTCACCATATTAAATCACACAAAGATCATGAGTTTTCAATTAGCAAACACATAGACTTCATGATAACACCTTTAAATATCATATTGAAACTTAAACAACAATCATCAATATGTACATGCTCATATCACAAAAAGAAAATCATAAAATAATATTGAAAACATGGTTTTTGATCTCTATGAATGAAATGGATCCATAGATGAACACTACGCATACCTTAGTTCTTGATTTAGTGAAGATTGACGGAGAGATTCTTGGAATTTGATGGTAGAATTTGCTTGAACTTGAATCCCCCAATTGAATCCCTAATGTATTCTTGAGAGGATTTTGATGAAAAAGAGTATGTTTTGGTGAAATAATGGCTTAATTCCGTGTTTGGGATCTTATCTAGGGGTGGGAAGGTGACCCAAATACCTCTCTAGATGTGTCTTTTAATTTTTGTAAAAATTTCTCAATTTAGGCCCCTGGCGCGACGAGGAGAAATTGCGTTGCCACTTTATATGACTTGGAAACTCACCAAGATGTGGTGGAATCACAGAGAGACACTAGAAATTGACAAATATTATTTTTGGCTTATGGCGCGACGCAGCACTAACTAAAATAACACTGCTGAAACTTTAAATCCCCATAACTTCTTCACTGGGTGTCCGTTTTAGGTAAATTTGGTGTCGACGGAAATCTTATTCAATTCTCTACAATTTGGAGGGTATAAATCTATAAAATACTACCTATAAACTATAATATTCTGATGTCTTCTTAGCTAAATTCCGTATATGGAAAGCCTAAGCATTAGCTTTTAGAATGATCTAAATTAATTTTCATGTGGAATTCCCTAGATTTCCACCTTTCATTACATAGATTACAAAATTATCTGTCCAACAATATAATATTTGTCCAAAATAAACCCTCAGTTAGGAAGTTATGAATAATTTAAAGTTCCAGTTGTAAACATCGTCATTTTTGTGTCTAGCGCGTTGCGGAGAGGGTCAAATTGACAATCGTCAAATTCCAGTGGGGCTCCACAATGGTGGCACATCACGGAGGCACTCAATTTCCCACTCGTCAAATTTTAGTGGACCACCATGATTGTGGCGCGTCACAGTGGCACCTAAAATCGAGTTTTTAAGTTCAAATTTCAAGTTTCTTTTAGGAGTCATTAAGGGTAATTTTAACTTTTTCCTAGCCATTAAAACCCTCCAAACAAAGGATTTAGGGTATGAGCAACTTAACCCTACTTTCATCAAAATAATCAAGAATCCTCTCTAGAGCTTCAAAGAAGAACTTCAAGAAACTCAAGAGTCAACCGTGGGTTTTCATAATCGATTGAAGATTCGAAATCCCCGGTTCATAGGCTTCAAGAGACACCCATTGTTTTCCTATTTTGAAGTACGCAGGTTTTTTCTAAAAATCTTATGGGCATAGAAATCATGATTTTAAGAAAGAGATTTTCAGATTTATTAATACATTCATATTTTAGAAATCTTGACGGTATTGTTTTGGTCTTTTGACCTTCCCCAAATTGATTTAAAATTATATATATACGTATGTGAATGTTTTATGATTTATGAATGAATTGAGAGCATGCCGCACATGAATCCCTCTCTTGGTATGATTTTCTCAATTTTCTTATGATATATATTGTTTTGAATGTATCTTGAAAAGCATGATATGAAATATCTTGATTAATCCTACAAATTAATTTATGGTTTTGAATTCGAAAGAGAGGGTTGTGCATATTGATAAATGTTGAAAATATTTATATAATGAAAGAGTGCATGATTTTACCAAAAGAACATGACCACCATATGTTTGAACAATCTCAGCATAGTTTTTACTTGTGTTCTCGAAACATGAAATCTTTTATATTGTTTACATGTTTGGGTGGTCTGAACTGTGTTTTAATGAAAGAATTATG
The DNA here is from genome assembly GCF_002878395.1 of Capsicum annuum. NCBI lineage: Eukaryota > Viridiplantae > Streptophyta > Magnoliopsida > Solanales > Solanaceae > Capsicum > Capsicum annuum. Next base: position 792,087 of record NW_025834406.1, read on the forward strand.
CATGATGCATTATGGATCAGAAATAAAACTTGCAACTCTTGGTGTGATGATACTAATTCAGATTATGCCATGATAATTCAGAATAGATTTAATACATGTTTGAAATCAGACTTTTCAGATGTTGAAACTAGAAACATGCATGATTTAGAATAGGATAAAATTGGGCATAAAGAGAGTTTAGGTGGTTCCCCAAAGAAGGCGTGAGTATTAAACAACTCATCACACAAAACTATGATTTACCGATTCGAGTTTATTTATTCGCTGGCCTAGAGCCCTGTGGTATATCAGATTCAGGAACTCCAACCCTTGCGGCACACTTGGGCTGGGGGCTTCCCCGCCGAGTCAATGGCGGATTCCATACCGCCTGTAGAATACCAAAATTGTAAGGGAGTGCCACCTAACTCAGAAGTAATATATAGATCAGAACTTACATTGACAGGTAGGTTACATATTTTGCAGAAATGCGCCCATGTGTTTGAAAAGCCACTTGATGGATAATGTTTTGACAAAGGTTTTTCCCAAACTATTTTATTTACATATAATCTTTATTTTGGATTTCTTTGTGTACTAGTACATCTGTATCGATCCCCCCTCCTCTCTCTAGGTTCTGAGGGTGAGTCTAGGGGTCCAGAAAGGCATTAGATTTGTCAGATAGAGTTGCAGTGATTAGTTGGTGAGCCTTCTCTATTCCAGAAGGCCCGTCTTTCAGATTATGTCCCTCATTATCATTTTGGTCTACTGGGGGCCTAGTCCTAGTTTTCAGACAGTTGTCACATTTTCCTCTAGTAGAGATTTCAGACTGAGTCAGATGTTATTAGAGGTTATTGATTTTCAATTATCATACTTATGCTAAATTCAAAATTTACCATGTTTCCATAGCAGATTATGTTTCTGCATCTTTTTTATTTATATAAATGTGTACATGCTTACCAGATAGAGAGGGATGTTCCAAGCCCTCAAGGTTTGGGATGTCCGTCACGACCAGGCCCTAGTTCGGGTCGTGACATAAACCAAGTTATGCTCGTTTAAAGATGACCTATGTGAAATCACACACAAAAATTTGGTGGAATCAAAAGTTCTTATCTTGGCTTACTCTAAGTGACTGTTATGAACATTGTTAACACATCATAAGCTTTTATCACTAGGATACTCATCCTAATTCATGTACTCAAAAATGAATCAAAGGATAGGAGGCTTCATGCGTAGGAACAATGGTTTATTTTTTAGCTTAGAAATATATAGGGTATTACATATATACTCCACGTCGTGGAGCCATTGCAGTTCCTCATTGGTTCCTCATAAAAATGTTCATAACTTTTTGCTTGGGTGTCAGATCAAGGTAAATTCAAATGCGCTGGAAAGAGGGCTCAGTTATCTATAGTTTGATGGGTCTTGATCTAAAAAATCCTATATATTCTAGAAATTATACATGTTCAAATATGACCATTGTGGGATCGAATTCCAAAAATTTGGTTGAATCAAGAGCTCTTAACTCTACTTTGCTTTTAAGTGTTTCCTATGGACATTTTTTTCACCTTATAAGCCCTCTTAATAATAGGATAATGATCATGACACTTGTATTTACTTGGGAATCATTGGTTTTAAGTTAATACATGTATGAACAGCGGTTCGAATTCTAGCCCAAAAATGTGGGGTGTTACATGTATGGCGCCATACCAATACTAGAAAAAAATCGTTCTATTTATAAGAAAACACAAAAGACCAGCTATGTCCATCTTAATTACTAGCCACCAGTAAATCTTCTTAAATCTATACGTTATATAACACATCATATCTAAAATCATCGGTGCATACTTTAAAATGACATCAAATCTCATCTTATAGTCCTTAACACTAATGCCTCCTTTACAAAGGTTCAGGATATGATCAGTTATGGCATCCAAAATTATTCTAGCCAAATAGTGATCTTAAAAAGCCTTTGTTGAGTGATATCAAGTGGATGGAGGTACATTGTCCCTATCGACATCTGTACCATATTATTTCTATATCTATAAGCCTAATGTAAGACCCTAAAAAATTCTCTCGTAGTCTGAGCCTTAGAGCATGTTCAATGAAACGTAAATTCGGCCCTACAAGATTGAGAAGTTCCTTCCTAAGTGCAAAATATTTTAAATGTTGTAGAATTACCCTAATATCAAATAATTTTCATGTAGGGAATTGAATAAACTTTCAATCGATACAAATTTTGTCAAAATCTGGCATCAGACGAGGAAGTTATGGCCATTTTACTGAAACTAGTCGGAACCGCCCAGGTGCGACGGCCGGGTTGATGGACCATCGAGCTTGGGACGGAACATCACCTAGCTCATCTCAACAAAGGCCTTGACTCTCTTTCTTGGCCCAAGTGTGATGGCCAGGACGCCGGACCATCAAGGCTGAGATGGACCATCGCCGCTGAGGCAGTGTGGCCTCATCCTAGCCAATGTACGACGGATGATCCGACAGACCGTCGTGTTTGTGACAAACCGTTGTTAAGACCATCACATCAAGGCAGTATATTCTTTTTCTAACTGATGTGTGAAGGACGATCTGATGGATGATCAGACTAAGCGATGGATCGTCACTTTGACCGTCACAGCCCCCGTTCAGCATTTTTAACTCATTTCAAAAAGGCTTTTTGGGTCTTTTCCCACTCTTTTCAGCCCCTATTTATATCCGATCAAGGATCAAAACTTCATTTCTCATCTTCAACATAAAACCCTAGGATTTCCTACAAAATCAAAACCCTTCTTTCTTCTTCAAGAAAAATCAAGAGAAATCAAGAAATCAAGATTCTCTCCAAGAGCCTTCAAGAAAGAGTTTCCCTAAGGTATGAAGATGTTGATTCTTGGGTCTCTTGCATCCAAGAAGCACAAGAATCCTCTTCTAAATTTTCAAAGACTTTATTTTTATGAGTTTGCATGGTTCATATGAGTTGAAATTAATGTTCATGCTATTATTGAATTTTATTCATATTTATTTACAAGGTTTTCAAGATTTAACCCTAGTATGTGATATTCATGTGATTTTCATGATAAACACTCTTCAAGTTTCTTGTTAAGAGATATGTTCATGTCAATTAAGTGTAGAAATTATTGAATAAGCAAAGCATGCTCCCCATATATTTGATAAAATGCTCATGTGAAGGAATTAGAGCCATTAGAGCATGTCGGCTAGAAATCCCCAATTGTGTGCAAGCCCATGCATGCCTAGTGTTTGTTGAAAAGTCTTAATGAATGAATTATGACATGATAGCATTAAATTCCCCAAATATGTGTTCTTTAATACATGCTAAGTGTTTGATGCAAGATCTTATTGAGTGAAGTATAAGCCAATAGCATGTCTCCCTATATTATCACATATTTATGATTCCTAAATGCTTGAAAAGATGTTTTAGTGATTGTGATGGTGAATGAATGTCCATGGTATTGATTATTCAAGAATGGTTCTGTTTTACTTTTATCTTATCGAGTCTTGGGGGTATTTATACCCGACAAATTAGTTTCAGTCTAGAGCCAATATCATTTTTCTCAAAAATCTCAATCAAGCCACGATTCTCAAAATGTAGTAAGTTATAGAACTCTGTACTCTCAGACAAATACAGAACATAAGAAATCTCAGAAATCTTAGTAATCTCAGTATCAGTAGTATTCTAGCCTTAGTTTAGTACTCAGCTCAGATCTAGTAGTATTCGAGTGTTCAGTTCAAACCTTAGTAGCATTTATGTAATCTATTCAGAGCTCAGTATCATGTAGTCAGATAACGCTATTCAATAATATTCCGTTAGATACGGAGCCAAGTGAGTTCAGCTTAACCCAATCAGATCATTTGAGAAACATGATCAGTATCAAATTCAGCTCAGTTTAAGTTTAGTTAAAAATCAGTTCAGGGTCTTTCAGTTGGGAGTAGGAGCTAGCACCGAGTGAGTGTAGGGATGGCGGCTCCCCTTTCGAGAGGCAGAGTCGTTGGGAGCAATCCCTAAACTCCAGAACTGCATATCCCGTGCAGGATACAGGAGTCACACGTTAGAATAAGGCTTGACTATTACACTACCTTAGGCTTGACTTCTTGTGAGGGTCACCCGTTAGAGAGGCTTGACCAGAGTTGAGGTATTTACTTGTGGCACGGTATTGACACCCTTCTAGCCGGGGTTACAAGTTTGACCCCACCAATTTAGATTTGGGGCATGTCGGTTAAGTAAGAACTCCTACAATTGTAGTTCCAGTATCAGTCTATAGATTAGAACTCAGAAATTAGGGCTGTCAGATACAGTCACCCATCTCGGTACGAAACTCTGACAGTTCCATAGATTTATGGACCACCTGCTAGATGGGCATGGTCTTTCATAGAGTTGATCAGTATCAGCATTATCAGATCCCAAGATCACCCATTAGATAGGCTTGATCTCAGTCTCAGATTTAGTTGAGTAATCTCATTATCAGATTCTGAGATTACCCGTTAGATAGGCTTGATCTCAGTCTCAAATTTTGTTGAGTAATCTCATTATCAGATCCCATGATCACCCATTAGATAGGCTTGATCTTAGTCTCAGATTCAGCTGAGTAATCTCATTATCAGATCCAGAGATCACCCGTTAGATAGGCTTAATCTCAGTCTTAGATTCAATTTAGTAATCTCATTATCAAATCTCGAGATCACCCATTAGATAGGCTTGATCTCACTCTTAGATTCAGTTGAGTAATCTCATTATCAGAACCTGAGATCATCAATTAGATAGACTTGATCTTTGTTTCAGATTCAGTTGAGTAATCTCATTATCAGATCCATAGATCACTCGTTAGATTGGCTTGATCTCAATCTCTGATTTTGTTGAGTAATCTCATTATCAGATCTCAAGATCACCCCTTTGATAGGCTTGATCTTAGTCACAGATTTAGTTGAGTAATCTCATTATTAGATCCAGAGATCACCCGTTAGATAGGCTTGATCTCAGTCTCAAATTTAGTTGAGTATTCTCATTATCATATTTAGAGATCTTATGTTAGATAGGTTTGATATCAGACATAATTTTTTCTTATCATTAATAGTAGATTTAGGGATCATCCATTAGAGATGTTTGGTCTCAGATTCAGTCAGTCAAGAGTAGTAAGCTCAGCTTTCAGTCATTCATATGAGTAGATTCAGTTAATCAGCTTTAGTATCATCAATTTCCAAGATCACTCACTAGATGGGACTGATCTCAATTTCAGTACTGAATTTTCTTTATCAACAGATTCAGCTTTTCAGTATCTCAGTATTAGTAGTGAGTTTCGATGTTAGTAAAGCAGTATCCGAGTTTCAGTATTTTGAGTTGTGATGTTTTCAGTTATGGTTTGTGCATCAGATTTAGTTTAGTTTCAGTAGACAGATTTAGTTGGGGACATGTCCCATCAAATCCATAGTTATGATAGTTTGGAGGCTTTTCGAACAGATGTATGAGTATTCAATTTTCAGTTTTGAGTATTTTATATGTTTCAAACCTTATGGCCAGTTTCTGCCAGTTTTCTGCATTGATTACCTATATTATACAGTGCTTAGAAACAGATATCATAGGGGGTTAGTTAGTTGTCCTTTGGGATCATGAGCACCGTTTGATGTTCTGGTTCCAAAAAATTAGGTCGTTACACCTAAATATAACTAACTCAATAAACTCTATAGCTGAAGTCTGCATTACTTGAAAAAATTATACATGTGGTCAATAAAGTGGTGAGGGGCCTCTAATTGGTCTGCCCCTATATATTAGGGAATACTTAAAGAAAAGAACTCTCAAACCCTCAGTCTTATTTATCTTTCAAAAGATCAAGGTATATTTGGTGCCATTAGTAGGCACACAGTGACTTTTATCTAACCTAGCTTATAAACTACTTTCCTAAACGTCTATTCTATAGGGATAGGAGTTTGAGGTCTAATAACTCCTAGGGCCTCCTTCTGTAAATTCAAAGTTTAGGAGAAATATGAAGATCTCTTCCCTACTTTAATTGGTTGAACTTATTAATAGGTGGCACTCACGCCAGTGGGTGCATCTGGATTTTGAGCACCTATTGTCTAATGTGTCTAATGTATTTCTATATACAATCAAAATAAAAATTGTAAGCTAAATAATTCTACCTTATGAGTTAGCTCTATTGCATGGCTTGAGTAGAAAAGGTAAATTTCCTAAATAATATTTGTATCTTATGTATTATAGAATTTGGTGCAGAACAAGTTTATAAGCAAGATTTTGCTAGACACGGCTTGCAGAATCCTTAGCATTATTATACTGCTTTGATACAAAGTTAATTGTTCCTAAACTTGAGGGGTGTAACTGGCACATAATGCCGAAACATAATCTTGTGTCGATCATGATGAGCCATTTGCCAATGGCTCATATAAGCCATATGTAATTAAGTAATAGAATAAGTAAATATCAGATTAAAAGTAATACCTCAATTGGTAACACCTTTTTCAACAACTCTGCAAAGGAAATAGTTACTCCCAATAGTTTATATAAAGCAATAAACTAGTAGCACACAAGTCCTATTTGGGCCATCAAAGCCACCATAATATTCAAGAAAAATTAAGTATAATGCAGGACATTGAGTCTATCATGATTTTACACCTAAACTAAATGTGGGTATGTAATATTTAAGTTAGTCCAATAGAAAACTAAACTATCAACAACAACAACAAGACCTAACTAACCAACCGCCTACAACTATTCAATACACAAGGCCAAAATGCTCACAAACATAGCTATACTACCCGACAATCTAGTCAACAATCCTAAATAAAATATTAGTAGGATAGAGGCCTGACCAACCCAAAGAAATATAAACAACAAAATAGGTAAACCCTTGAGACTCTAATAGCTCTTGAAAGGAAAATAGTTAAGCAATCTATTAAAAACTCATTTGTGTTATCCCATAGGCTGACTGGTCTCTTCTTAATATATGTAGGCATTAATGCAACTCCCCAAGGCTTTAGAGCATCTGGAAAAAATAATGTATCAAGCATGTAAGTCAAATAAAAAAATGAATTGAAACTAATGTGCAAGGATTGAATAAAAAAGTAAGAAGAAAAAGAGAAGTGCACCACATTACCTTCCGATAATAAGATACTTCACAAAACTGAAGAAAATAATAACCTTACCTAGCCACCATAAAACTATTATGTATAAAAAACACACATTAACCATTAGTCAAATAATTAATAAATTCCACTACTAGACCCCTACCTGGACCCTAGTGATAATCATAACTGAACTTTCTTAAGTATTTGTGGAGTTGATCAATACAACGCTTAATCGTTATAGTATAATATAATTTTTTTCCCATAGGTATAACCTTCTTATCCTATAGGTATAGTCTACCTAAACCTTATGCATGATCTACTCAACCTATAGACATAGTTTGCCAATTGTAGGCACAATATATCAGTCAGTATATAGATGAAACACCCATTAGTATTAGTATCTGTCGAGGCCTAAACAAGGTCATAGGCACTAACTTGATGACGAAACATTATAATAATAATATGTAATCACAGATGACCTTAGTAAAGTCATAACATGCTTTTTAAGATACTAAGTAAGGAATTGAGTGCTACTGATAGAAAATATATCATATTGTCATATGTAACTCAATAGCATATGATAAAAAATCAAATAATAATGTTATACATCAATGAACAAGATGAGCCTTCAAGGACATGACAAAAAGTATATAGGCGGCCTTAACTTACCATTTAACTAAATTACCTAGCTTATCATTGTGAATCTTGACCGACCCTCATAACATGATAATTGCGAGAATAAATAAGGCTACGAGAGTGGGCGATAGATAATTCATAAGGTATTAGGTTCATAACTATTACTATCCAACTTTAACTCTTTACATGACATGATAATCTCTACCAAACCAAAAACTAATAACCACAACAAGAAGCTATAAATATCTTACAAGAGAAGCAAGATACCAAAGAAATATCACAAGGCGTATATCACACTGTTTATTCTAACAACCATCGGATGAACACTAATAAGATAAAAACCAACCCATAGTTCGTCCAACACCTTAACATTACCATTATATAAAATTACAATCTAACCTAATGCAAAATATGACTTTGGGGTTTGAAAATCAATAAAAAGGATAACAAAAAGTGGAACTACGAAGGAGTGTCATAAGAGGATGAACTACTATATCAAAATATTTGCAAACATCAACTATAAATAATTCATGATTTTACCAATAATATTTAAACTTGGAGACAGCTACTGATATGAAATAAGGTAAAATCATAACTTAGATGCTTAAAAACCTAGCTGCCACCCTAAAATTCTCTCAATAAAACCATAGTTTTATTTTGGAAGGAAAATTTAAGTCAAAATTATCTTATAAATTAACTTTGATCCAATCGAGTGTGGCTTCATTTTGCCCTATAATCTACAGTAAAATAGTCATAAATGTTTACTCTGATATTGGATTGACGAATGGTTTTATGAGTTGGAAACTAGACTCATGAAACTTATGTTTTTCATTTTGAGGTCTCTTTAAATCATCATTTATCAGGAGAAATTCTCATCCCAGTCCATCCCATCAATAGGATTACATAATAATTTTCTTTTATAATAAACCCATCGATTAAGATGACATAAGAATTTTTCTACATAAAACCTATCAACTAAGTTATTTTTACAAGTTATAGCATACTACATTGAGAAAATAATCATTGCAGTTTTTCTCAAATCAAAATCTTGAATTTGGATTAATTTCAAAATTTTAGCTCTTACTCTAGAAGGGACCTCTCCTAAAAATACCCTTAGGGTTATTCCTCTGATAACCAAGAATAAAGTGAAGAATATCTCTAAGGGATATGATTCCATCTACCTTATCATAGATTTATCCTTAGTAGTTCTAGATCAAGAAAAATGTGAAAGGTTGTATGTATCCTATTGCAGTAGCTTGGAATCGAGCTATATTATAGTTATTGAGTAGTACACTTAGATTAGAAAATCATATATAATATGTAGAATTGGCAAGAGAAAGTATGATTATACCTTTGAACATGATTTTTTGATGGATAATACTTAGAAAAATGTAAGAAAGACTATTTGTTATTAACATTGAGTGTTCGTATTTCAAATAAGACTAACATGACTAGTTATGAAAAGATTATGTGTTAAAGAAACTATAAAACCTAACTAATAGTATTATGGGTTACGTTGGAAGGAATTTTGAGAATGATAAACCTTATTGGGGGTATTCAAGATTACAAATTCACCTTAATATGATTTATCCTTATGATCTATATATAAGGTAAATAGTGTCATAATGTAGATTTACATAGTAGAAACATGAGTAAATGTTAATTTATGATCTGCAGTAAAAGGTGGATAAGTTAGGGTTGGTATTATACATCAAATATTAACAAAATATCTAATAAAAAACTAATTGTGTAGTCGTAATGAATGTGATAGAAATATTAAGGATTAGTTCTCATATTTAGAAACTGAACACAATTGTCCTTGGCATGATAATTATTGTTGTGTAGCTGAGTGGAAGTTAAGATTATTTATGTGGAGTTGGACTCTTTTTAGTCTCTTTTACGTGTTATGAATAGATTAGCATTTTGGTTGATCTTTAAACATAATTTATGGTTGATTATTTGTTTGGCTTTAAAAGGGTTGCATGAATGAACTTATAATTATTTGAAGCCTATCTTTAAATGAATTATGATTATAAAGTGAACTTGTTATATATATGTACTTGTCGTAATATCTTGAGAGATAGTTGTATATGAGATCATATTGAGATATGTTAAAGGAGGCTGAGAATATACAAACTATGCTATTACTGAGTGGCTCAAGTCTAATATGATATTATGGATGAATGATTGTGTTATGGAGAGGGTACTGCATCACTATGATAAATTGACCCTATATTTTCCCCAAAGGTCATTACTATTTTAGAAAAAAAAAATCCTTTAACATATGTTAAAAGATGAGTGAGTGTGGTAAGTTTTAATAGCAAAGACTATATATTTGTGAAATTAGTAAAGACAAGGTCCACGCTCTATGATATGGTTGCCTATAACTATAGGTTCCATGATGACTTGACATGCCTTAATTTTTTAATGTGATATGTACGCTAGGAGTCTTATATGTCCTTAATGGTTTGACTTGATATGTCCAAATATTTAGATACTACTTTTTGTTGGAACTAATTGATTTCTTGTGCCACTAGATAATTTTTACTAGGAATAATTTTATGTACTATTGTGCCCTATTACTAGGTTGATTCAGGTGGTAGGTGAGAAATTGGTGACAGGTGACTTGAGAGTAATAATTTATGATAGTTAAATTACTAGGTGTGATTTTGGATGATACTAAGTTTCAATAAATGTGTTGATGATTATCAAACTTACCATTAGTGAAATAAAATTCTAAGGAGTACCTGTATCATTCTAATAAAAATAAAAGAGATTATTTAAATTTTTCAGACATGTTAAGGAAGAAAAATAAGTATTGAAATTAGGAGATAAAGTTGTTGCATAAGATTGTTTGCAGATTTTGATAATTCATGTATTTTATTTCTTGAACTGATCCTATTCAATTAATGATGCCTATCAATATGCTTGGTGTACTGATACAACTCTTGCTATACATTTTTTGAGGGGTAGATATATTATAAGTTGATTGAAGTCACTTGGTTAAAGTGAGGAATATCAATTATCAACTTTGCACACCTCATTTCTTAGGTGGAAGTTGCGTCATTTTTTTTAACAATACTCTATATTAGGAGATCTTGTGTATGCCTAGACTCAGTCCATAGGAAAGGTTGTATATATATATATATATATATATATTATATATATATAATATAATAGATTTTTATATTATTAATGTGATATGAGTTTGTTTTGTTGAATTAGATATTATGCCAATGTTGGTTTCAAGATATTCCAGTTAATAATGATTAGGTAGTAAGGGGTTCTCCTATAGAATTAGAATCGAATGGGTGCCCACAAGACCTTGTAATTTGGGGCCTGATATTTTTGAACAAACTAAATATCCTTTTTCTTAAAACTTTGGCTCTTCTTAAAGAAAATAATAAATTCAAGAAATTTTCAAACAATCCTTCCCAAGTAGTGTTTCCCCTACTGGTGCATCTCACAACCAGTATTTTTCTTCTCTAATGAGAAAAAAAAACATTGCTAGCTTCACTTTTATAGAACAAAATGAATAATGACTTCATCAATATAATCTAAGGTTAGTAGCGAGCTCTTGTTAATGAAGTACAACATACCCAATCTTAGTGTGGAACTTGTGGTGAAAGCAATTATTCACCCCCGACTCTGTGAATTTTATAGGCAATGTACAACGGGGAGGTGAAACTCAATATTTCAGGAACAACTTCAACCATATTTAGAGAAATCATCCAAATTTTTCTTGGGATGGTAATTAACGATAGAACCTAAACCAGAACAAAACCAAACAAGGTAAGAATTAGATTAATAAGTGGGTCAGTTTGTTGGAGCGCAGAATATAATACCTCAAGAAGGTTTACCAAGTGATACTGACCAAAACTTAAGACAAGTTAATGTAGTTTCTTCGTAGAGTGGTAGAAAGTATAGGAGTTAGCACTAAAAAGGTATCCCAAAAGGTCATGGTAGTAGATGAGAAAGAAGAAAATCCTAAGAAAGATACAATGTATGAGAATACGAAATCATATATGAAGCCACCTTCTCTATTCCTACAAAAGTTGAAAAGGTAAAAGAGGAAGCATTTTTTTTTAAAATTTCATTAATTTATTACAACAAGTGCACATTAACGTTCCTCTTATTGATGTTTTGCAAGGAATTCCTAAGTATATCAAGTATATTAAAGACATTGTGGCAAACAAGACCACATATGTCATAAATCCATGAAGTTTCCAATAATGTATAAGGAGTTATCTATTATTACTATAATTGATATTGAGTCAAAAATCCCTCTCATCACATCTAAGGACCATCTAGAGAGACACTTATGATTTATGGAATTTTTAGTGATGTAAATTGTAATACCCCAAATCTGGTACTCGAAGTGCCACACGGTGCTCATGACCCCAAAGGACCACAAGCTAACCCATGACTGATATCTATAACTAAGAAGTGAATAATATAATGTAAATATGCAGAATATAAATTTTAAGGCCATAAGGTTCTAAACTAAACTAATATTGAATATAAAACAATGTCTGTAATAAACTGAAATAAACTGTCTGAAATATGTTGTAGTCTGAAAGCCTCTAAATTATCTAAATTTGTGGAGTTGATGGGACATGTCCCCAACTAACTCCAAAGTACTAAAATAATAAAGTAATAAGATAATCATGTTATCCTCGAATGATGAGGACTCACTGCTAGCTGACTGCTGAACATCTGATCTACTAAGGATGCTCGGGAGCTCATGCTTCTAAACCTATGGTATAAAACACCATAGCGCAAATGCATTAGTGCGATTGAATATATTAGTATGCGAGTAAGGTAGGATAAATACAATGGTTCACATGCATGAACAATACTAGCTGACTGAATTATATGAACGTGAGAATACATGTATGAATACGTAATTATAACTGAGATCGTGATGGCACTGACTCATGAACTCTGATAATGTGGATTTACTGATATCTAATTACTAATACTGGGGTACTGAATGACTGATTCTATTAGTATTGAGGAACTGATGTCGTATTACTGATAAAGGAATGACTATTTTTGACAGTTTTGATTATCCAAAACTGGTCTAATTGACTGTATCTGACAGTCCTGAAATTTGAATACTCGTAATATAAATTTCATATAATTAATATATTTTTAACTAGGTGACAGTGTTTGACAATCCTAATTCTGATGAAACTAGCTGAGTTTCGTACTGAGCTGAGCGACTGTATCTGACAGTCCTATTTTCTATAGAACTGGACTAAGTTCTATTTTGAAGACTGATCTAAAACTGAAATTGTGGGAAGTAGTCATATAACCGATATGCCCCTAATAAGCTATTATAGATGAGTTGGGGTCCAATCTATAATCCTAATTAGAAGGGTGTCATACCGCGCCACTGGTAAAGAGAAGCTCTGAGTGACCCTCATCTAATAGTGTCCCTAAAAAAAAATTGTAGAACCCTCATCTAATAGTGTTAATCTACCTCATCAACCCTCATCTGTCAGTGTTGATGTCTCAACCTATGCTGGATATATAGATCTAGAATGCAAGGATTTCTTCTAAGGATCACACCCTCAACTGCTAGTGTGTTCCCTCATCCTTGGGTTCACTAGCTGCTAATTCCTACTCCCATATAAATATTCGCTAAACATAATTAACTGAACGGAGCTGGACTAAGTTCATTGAGCTCCATTGACTGATAAATTACTATTGAGATTACTGAATTTCTAAGCTTTCTGAGATTTATGGGATTACTGAGTTTACTGAGTTTTCTTGAGTCTCATGACTGACTGAATTCTACTGAACATGGCTTGAATAACGATATCGTGAAAATATGACACTAGCTCTAAGAACACAGCTAAATTTTTGGGTATAAGTACCCCGAGGACTCGATAGAAGGAAACTGACAAGGCATGGCATTCTTGAATACATAACCAACATCAACAATCCATAATATAATAAGTTGGGGATTTCATGAAGTACAAGGTTATAATAATCTTATACATGGTAGGAATGCATATACTCAATGTCATAATTTTATACTCTAACATCATGAGCATTCTAATAAGCATATACATTGCACATCAATAACATTGGAGTCATTTTAACATAAGGGTAAAACATGCACTTATCTTATGGATCACAATTGAGCTAGAATACACAATCTCTATCCTCTTAGGAATCTTATCAAACACCTTACATGAACAACTTAGGGAATAGGTGTAATCATAAAATTACACATCATAAAAAACTCAATTAATAGATTTCAACTTGCATGCTAATGTAGTTTCATGAAAAACACATAAAGACACCAACTTGGAAATCATACAACAAGATAAACATGGTCACAAATAAGCCACAACATAAACTTCATGATTTATAATTTTAAATAGGGTTCTTGAGCTTTATGGATGAAAGGAATACATAAATCATCACTATGCATACCGTAGTTCTTGATTTCGCGAAGATTTACGATGCAATTTTCTTTAATTTGAATCCCTAATTGAGAACCCTAACTTGTTCTTGAGAGAATTTTTAGAGAAATGACTATATTTTGGTTTAATTTGGGCTAAATCTCATGTTATAGTCTTATATAGGGGTGGGAAGTACCCATTCTTCCCTTAAAATAACTCAAAAATAGGGTGTTTACGTCACTTGGGCCATAAGATATGCGGTGCACAACTTATTGCATAAGCTAGGTTGTCTGTTACACAACTTATGGCATAAGTTAGAATGTGTGTCGCACAAATTATGGCATAATTTAGGTTGTGCGTCGCACAACTTATGGTATAACCATTCTAGTAGCCTTAGGTAATTTGTTAGGCGGCACACTCCACTTTGCAAAGCCATAACTTCTTGTTCGGGTGTCAGATTTTGGTAAAATTAGTATCTTTGGAAAACTAATTCAATTCTCTATAATTTGGTGGGTGTAAATCTTCTAAAATACTATATATACATCAAGTTATGATCTTTAAAAGATGACTCTTACAAAATCAAACACTAAAACTGTAATACCCCATATTTTTATGTAGGAATTCTAACCGTCGTTCCTGTGTGACTAACCTCTAATCCAAATGATTTGAATGTGAATACAAGTTTCATGATCTTTATACTAGTATGTGAAGTGCTCTTGAGGTCAACAATGTTCATATAAATCATTTAGAGCCAAGTTGAGCTAATACCATTTGATTTGTCTAACATTTGATATTTGATTCTACAAGGGTATACTTTAAATGTGTATATCTCTTAATATAAATAAAATTTTTCATCCCAAGACCTATTAATTTTTAGATAATTTAATTATCTTTCTAACGATACCAATTTCACAAAAAACCAATACCCGAGTGCTGAGTTATGCCCATTTTCGTGAGAGGCAGTATGGAAGTGCGATATATTATGCGACGCATACCTTAGCTTGTGCAATAAGGTGTGCGGCGCATACCCTAGCATATGCGATCAGGTGTGCGATGCACACTTAGGTTTTCAGCAATGAAAATACTCTATTTTTGAGTTATTTCGAGGATAACTAATGCTTTTAATATTCCTTACACATCCCTAAACATAACCCTATGAATTTAACTGCTCCTAAACACATCATAACCTAATTATCAGCCTAAGAACATCATTCAAGAGCACAATAAGAGCAAAGCAATTAGGGTTGAACAATCAAGATTTGAAGGCCCAATCTTTCATTAATTTTGTTACTATAGAGGTATGTGGGGATATCAACAAGAACATACTTTCGTTCTTGCACCCAAAATTTATATTATTTTATGAAGACCCATGATTTTACATGCTTTACTTGTGAATTTGAGATGGAAATATTCTGGTTAAAGAAACTATGATATTTTGATGTTTTAAAGATGAATTCCATGAGCTTAATGTGAATATTCATGATTTAAGTTGAATTTGTAGATTTTGGTATTAATTATACATGTTGCAACATAAAGTATAAATCTTGAAATGTTTTTCTCAAGTGTTGAATTATGGATTTTAAACCCCCTATTCGAGATTATAAATTTTTAAGAAGTTATGTGTTATATACACCTTGAGATGAGAATGATTTGACCTTTTGGTCTTGGTAGAGTTGTTTTGAGCTCGAATGAGAAAAGAAATCCACATTTTGATTGATTATGAAAAACGAGATAGCATGATGGCTCTCGTTATGAATTATTGAATTGTGTTGTTGTGGATTTCCTTATGAAATGATTTGAGCGCTAAGTCCGAGAGTAGTCTTTAGCACCGAGTGGGAGGTATAGCTGTGATTGATACTTCCTTAGAACTATGTGCTCCCGTAGGATGTGAGCCTAAGGCTGAATGATATAGTGATCACTAGTGAATGAATGATTAAGGTCCTACTCTGATGGCAAAGATAGGACAGATCTCTCCAACGTGGGTTAGACGTTGGAATCTATGTAGCTCACATGGTTTATGTCGGTTATAAAAGACTCCCAGTGTGTGTGTGTGTATTGTCCTATTTAATATGAAAAGTCTTATTCTTCTATTTGAGATGAAAATATATTTGTTTGAAAGACTGAGTTTGAGAAAGTCATGGTTTTTGAAAGCTTTAATGAACATATATTCCAAAGAGAATCGTTATGAGATTTGATTGCTTTGGTGATTTGGAATCGAGATAGAAGTGAATTGAGAGTTACTATGATGACTCACACGTTTCACCCAATTTATTTTACTCTCTTATGATTATGATGATTTTAATTTGAACTAAGTGAGTCATTTATATTAGCATACATAATTTTATAAACTGTAATGATATTAAGATATTATTTTATATATGGAATTCACCCCTATATGCTCGGTACATTTCATTGTTATTGACCCCTCCACACACCCATGTGTGGTCTATATTTTCTCAAAATATAGGTACAAGATATAGTGTGCACCTTCAGATTCAGTCAGTTAGCGGCATCCAGTCAGCAGGTGATGAGTCCTTTTGATTCAGGGGCTTGAGTCAGTTATGCAGAATTAAAAATATTGAATTTTCTTTATTCAGTCGTATTGAGTTGGTTTAGTCGGGAGTCATGACCTGACTACCTATAGTCAATACTAGTAGAGACTTTATAGACAGTCAGTAGAATTTGATGCATTACATTTTAGTTATGGTTGTAAAGGCAGAATTGAAGTCTTGTAACTTTAGTATTGTATTGATCAAATTCAAAAAAAGTTATTTTCTGTAGATTTGCATATATATATATTTGTACCTCTTATTCAGTTGCTTATGAGATGTGCTAGTAAAAGGGTTAGCTTTGGGTTACTTGTAACCCTAAGCACCGTGTGATATCTCGGAACCCAATTTCGGGACGTTACAAATTTGTTATCAGAGCACAGAGTTCAAGTATCCTAGGGTGTTGATAAAGCTGTGTCTAGTAGAGTCTTGCGAAATGGTATAGAGACATTTGTACTTTTCTTTAAGAGGCTACAGGGCATTTAGGAAATGTTTCGCTTTTTTCAAGTCTAGGACCATGCCATGAAAAGGTTCTCTAAGAAACTTATAGAAATTCTTATCTTACTCTATTCTGGCCAACTATGCCTTATTTCCAAGGTATCAAAAAAAGTTGAGCTTTATTCTTCATAGATAGTTATGGGACTGTAAGAGAGGTAGAAAGTATCCTATCAGTACTTTTGAGTCCCGAATATTGAAGTATTTTATCAGGTTTGTAGAAATTGTACACAAATCTTGAGTCAGATGTGCTTTCGAATTTCTCATCATAATCCATAATGATAATCTATACTTCCCTATCTATGTTCTTGAAGTAACATGTTCGGCAAGTTCTAGTTCCTCCCCTGATAATGCTCTTCTAATTGCTAGCAGAAGTTTTAGAAGTTACATAAAGCGGCTTGAGAGGAGCCTTCTAGTGTGTTATAAGTCCCTTAGATTTGAAGTTATACCCTTGTTCTTTTGAGTTATTCAATTAACACAGAGTAAGGTGTATTCTTAGATCATTGAATATCGTGTGTCAATTTTCTATCTCTTGTATTATGTAATCTTGTTATCATTGTGTTTATGAAAAACTAAAGTCTAGTGAAGCCATGTGGGGCCTATTTCGATTCACTAGCAAAGTTGCTTTGTTATTTATTTCATTTTCTTGTTCAAAACACAAAACCAAAGTCTAGTGAAGCCGTGTGAGGCCTATTTCGATTTACTAGCAAATTATTGTTTATCTTATATTTTTTGTATTGGTTGAAAGTTTGTGTCTAGAGGGGTAGTGACAGTAAAAGTGGTAAGGGAAATTTATTGAATATATACAAACAAATCTTTTTGCATACGATTGAGTTAGTAATGAAGTTCTATGTCCTTGTGTTTTAGTTTAGTAGAAGGTAGAGAAGGAGTTATTTATTAAGATGAATTATTGTTAGCTTGGAGTATGAAAATAGTTGTTGACGGTATTTGTTGTGCTAGAAAAGTACAGTTTATTGGTGAAAGTACTTGGTGGTTGAGTATTGTTACTTTAGGTTTTCCTGAGATTGCAAGAGGAAGTTTAGTTGAAATTTATAGAGCTATGAAAGTAGTTTAGGTGCGAAGATAGGTAAATAGTAACAATGTGAAAAAGAAGGATGTGTTAACGAATTATGAATAAGATAGGCCATATGATTATGATCGATTGTCATTGTGTACTAGTTTTTCTTAATGTTGTGTTTTATAGTATTGAAGTGAAAATTGTGTGTGAGATTGGGCTGTAAATCATGTTTAGCTCTAGACATTAAGTTTGAACTGTTGATGGTTCAGTGTTGATGATAGTTATATGGAGGTAATCTAGTAGGCCTGAATAGTGTATGCAAGGGTGTAAGATTATGTGTTCCTAATTAAGTATGGTGTAGAGGTGTGCCCAAGGTGCTATGGGGCTGCATTATTTTTTAAGGATTATTACATATTGTGGGGTTAATAGTAACATTGAGTTTGTAGGTGGAGAAAGGCTAGTTAGATAATTTATGATGTTCTTGATAGCTAAGTTAAGGAGTTATGATTGAATATGTTAAGCCTTTTTAGTATGATTTTATTCTCATGGTTTGGGAAAAATATAAATATAGAAGTGTGATCTTGGTAGGCTATGATTATATGATTAGAGATGTAGATATGGTTGCAAATGAGAGTGTAAGTCTTTAATGATGATTATTGAAGCTAGGAATTTAGGATGGCATATGGATGGCTGTTCAAGAATGAAGTCGGTAAGTTCAAAATTTGTTTATTCTTGTGAGTTTAGCATTTATGTGTAGATATTAGAATGATGAAATTATGGCTTAGTCTCGAGGATATGGAATAGACCTTTATGCTTAAAATACCAGCTTTGACCTAAGGGGGAGATAGTTAGTGAAGAACCAAACTAATTTTTGAGAATTAGATTGTGATACATGTCAATAATGATTTATGATGAGATAGTGATCCCTTCTTACTCTAGAGTATTCCTTGGATTTCAATCATTACAATACCAAATCCATTACTTGCGTGATAATCCATGCCACAAGCCTATTCTTAAACCCATCATGTATGCTCAAGCCCATTCTCAGCTTCTAGGAGGCATGTAACAGCTTCACTCTGTGATTCAAATTATCTCTCATGAATCTATGAACTCTAGTCTTATATTGAATAGCTCATGATATGTATGAACTTGTGTTTCAGAGTATGACCAGTTTTTAAACTCATGATACTAGTAAAGTTTGCATTACATCATGCATGTCCTCAGCTTAGATTTCTTTGATGAACCCATGCCTTTGATATTTTATTCCTCAGGCCTAAGATAAGTAGTAATGTTATGTATTGTAGTTTTCGTGCTTCAAGATCTTATGTATTAGCCTTCAGTGACCTCTTCCTATGTTAAGAAAGTGGCGATGATAGTGGATAAGCAATGGTTTAGATGTGACAGAGTTGATGACCCTCATTAAAAAAGATTATTTATCCTTTTCTATCTAAGGCTAAAGTGTGAAGTAAGATTGAGGCCAAGTCTTTGATACATGTCTTAGTTAGTTAGAAATTGTGTGTATGTTTATAAGAAGAGTGTAAGATAATTATCGTCGATAAAGGTTTAGAGAATATATGGAGTGTGCCTTTAGGGGTATTTTCCTTAAAGTTATATATAGTTTTAATGATAGGCTTGAATGTCATGTAGGGTGTAAGATGATGTATTCAATATGCGCTAGTAAATTCATATCAAGAGTTTTGAATTAGTCATTGAAGTGGTAAGGTAGGTTATGCTTAGGGTGTGAGCTCTAAGAGGATATAGAATATTGAATCATGTGGTTTAGACTAGTATTTTGGAGTGGCATGTTGTATCTTATGATTTTTGAGTTAATCCTGACATTGATGAGAGGACTTAGTTTACTTTAGACCTTGTAGAAAGATTTATCAGTGCCCATGTGAGAATTATGAGTTGAATCAAATGAGTATGGTATTTAAGGGGAATAGTATTGTTGAGAGAGTATTTGAGAAGTGATGCTAAGCTTGAAAGTAATAAGTTACGTTTCCTGCGGCCTAGCAATCCTATCATAGTTTATGGTTTATATATTTATATTCCATTCTATGGAGTTATATCAATGTTGTGATTCCTTAGTCAGATGTTTTGTTCAGATCAGGCCCAAATCTGTTGCTCCGTAATGTTAACAGAATTTCATAGAAAAATGCTAAAGAAATACTCCATTTGAGTATGGGCAGTCAATATGATTCAGTACTTATAGCCTGCAATCCCGTTAACAAGCAAGCAGATAAGCTCTTATAAAGTTCCAACTTCTCATCTAGCATTACTATCTAAAGTTGGTGAGAGGACTTAGTTTACTTTAGACCTTGTAGAAAGATATATCAGTGCCCATGTGAGAATTATGAGTTCAATCAAATGAGTATATAGTATTGTTGAGAGAGTATTTGAGAAGTGATGATAAGCTTGAAAGTAATAAGTTGCGTTTCCTGCGGCCTAGCAATCCTATCATAGTTTATGGTTTATATATTTATATTCCATTCTATGGAGTTATATCAATGTTGTGATTCCTTAGTCAGATGCTTTGTTCAAATCATGGCCCAAATCTGTTGCTCCGTAATGTTAATAGAATTTCATAGAAAAATGCTAAAGAAATACTCCATTTGAGTATGGGCAGTCAATATGATTCAGTCCTTATAGCCTGCAATCCCGTTAACAAGCAAGCAGCTAAGCTCTTATAGAGTTCCAACTTCTCATCTAGCATTACTATCTAAAGTTTCATGAGTATTACAATTTTGTGAGATAATTTCGTTTAATCCAAGCATCATGTTTCAGATTTGGCAATTTAAACATGACTCATTTCTTAAGTGTTCAGCGCATAATCTCAATTTTCCAAGTGTTTTAGTCCATACAGTGTAATACCCCTTATATGATCTAAGTGTTGTTGTCTCATGATTCACACTTGCATAAGTTATCACTTTTCAGTTCGAGATGTGTTAATGGATCATGAACACTTTAAGTAAATCCTCGACTCTCAACATGTATCAGTTCCTTGAAGTAAGTAAAGTAGATTCAGCTCAGAATTCAGTTTCATGATAGAAGTTCGAATGATTTAGCTCAGTTCATGCATCAGTTTTAGTTTCAGATATTGAGTCATGATTCTGCCTGTATAGTGTCACAGTCTCTTCCTAGTATTTTCACAAAATTATTATCATTTGGGACGAGTGATCCCAAGAGAGGGATGTTGTAATAACCCAAGTTTTCATGTCATAAACCTCTCATCTTTTTCTCCTGAGATCAGATCCAGTGCAAAGTAATGGTTACTCATAAGTTGACACTCTCATTTCTATTTGATCCATATAATTATTTAATAAGAATTCAGGCACATGCAGTTCAGTTCAGTGACTCATTATGTTTGAGATTTAGCGATTCAGTTTATATCAGTTGTACAAGTTATCTTAAGATTGACATTCCTCTGTTTTTCATCATAATTATTCACATTCGAGGATGAATTTTCCTAAGGCGAAGATAATGTAATACCCCATATTTTCGTGCTAGAATTCTAACTGTCATTCCTGTACGTCTAAGGTCTAATACAAATGAGTTGAATGTGAATACAAGTTTCATGATCTTTATCCTAGTATGTGAAGTGCTCTTGAGGTCAACAATGTTCATATAAATCATTCAGAGCCAAGTTGATCTAAGACCATTTGATTTGTCTAACATTTGATTTTCGATTCTACAAGGGTCTACATCAAATGTGTATATCTCTTCATATATATGGAATTTTTCATCCCAATACCTATCAAATTGTAGATAATTGAATTAGCTTTCTAACGATACCAATATTGCGAAAGTCCAACACCCGAGTGATGAGTTATGCCCATTTTCAAGAGAGGTAGTATGGATATGCGATAAGGTATGCGACACATACCTTAGCTTGTGTGATAACGTGTGCGGCGCATACCCTAGAATATGCGATCAGGTGTGCATCGCACACTTATGGTTTCAACAATGAAAACACTTTGTTTTTGAGTTATTTCGATGATAACTAAGCCTTTTAGCATTCCTTACACGTTCCTAAACATAACCCTATGAATTTAACTGCTCCTAAACACATCATAACCCTATTATCAGTCTAAGCACATCATTCACGAGCATAATAAGAGCAAAACAATTAGGGTTGCACAATCACGATTTGAAGGTCCAATCTTTTAATACTTTCATTACTATAGAGGTATGTGGGGATGTCAACAAGAACATCCTTTAGTTCTTATGCCCAAAATTTATATTATTTTATGAAGACACATGATTTTACATGCTTTACTTGTGAATTTTATATGAAAATATTCTTATTGAAGAAACTATAATATTTTGATGTTTTAAAGATGAATTCCATGAGCTTAATGTGAATATTCATGATTTAAGTTGAATTTCTAGATTTTGGCATGAATTATACATGTTGCTACATAATGTATAAATCTTGAAATGTTTTGCTCAAGTATTGAATTATGGATTTTGAACCCCCTATTTGAGATTATGAATTTTTATGTAGTTATATGTTATATACACCTTGAGATGAGAATGATTTGACCTTTTGGTCTTGAAAGATTTGTTTTGAACTCGAATGAGAAAAAAAATCCACATTTTGATTGATTATGGAAAAAGGGTAGCATGATGGCTCCCATTATGAATTGTTGAATTGTGTTGTAGTGGATTTTTGTGTGAAATGATCTGAGCTAAGTCTGGGAGTAGTTTTTAGCACCAAGTGGGAGGTATAGCTGTGATTGTCACTTCCTTAGAACTATGTGCCGCTGTAGGATGTGAGCCTAAGGCTGAATGATATAGTGATCACTAGTGAATGAATGATTAAGTTCCTACTCCGATGGTAAGGATAGGACAGCTCTCCCCAATGTGGGTTAGACGTTGGACTTCAAGTAGCTCACATGGTTTATGTCTGTTATAAGAGACTCCCAATGTGTGTGTGTGTATTCTCCTATCTAATGTGAAAAGTGTCATTCTTATATCTGAGATGAAAACATATTATTTAAAAGACTGAGTTTGAGAAAGTCATTATTTTTGAAAGATTTAATGAACATATATTCCAAACTGAATTGTTATGAGATTTGATTGCTTTGGTGATTTGGAATCGAGATAGAAGTGAATTGAGATTTATTATGGTGACTCACATGTTTCACCCAATTTATTTTACTCTCTTATGATTATGATGATTTTAATTTGAGTTAAGTGAGTTATTTATATCAGCATGCATAATTTTATAAACTGTGATGATATTAAGATATTATTTTATATATGCATTTTACCCCTATATGCTCGGTACATTTCCATGGTATTGACCTACACTCACACCCGTGTGTGGGCTATATTTTCTCGAAATATAGGTACAAGGTATAGCGTGCACCTTCAGATCCAGTCAGTTAGTGGCATCCAGTTAGTAGGTGATAAGTCCTTTTAATTTAGGGGTTTGAGTCAGTTATGCAGAATTAAAAATGTTGTATTTCTTTTATTCAGTCGTATTGAGTTTGTTTAGTTGGGAGTCATGACCGGCCTACCTACAGTCAGTACTAGTAGAGGCTCCATAGATAGTCAGTAGAAGTTGATGCATTTTGTTTCATTTATAGTTGTAAAGGTAGAATTGAAATCTTGTAACTTTAGTATTGTATTGATCAAATTCAAAAAGAGTTATTTTCTAAAGATTTGCATATATATATTTGTACTTCTTATTTAGTTGCTTATGAAATGCGCCAGTAGAAGGGTTAGCTTGGGGTCACTTGTGACCCTAAGCACCACCGTGTGACGTCTCGGGACCCAATTTTGGGGCTTTACAAAAACTTAATGTATTCAAAATCTCTTAGCTTGCCTTACTCTAAGTGACTCTTATGCACATGCTTAACACATCATAATCTCTCTTCTTACTAAGATACTCATTGTAAGTCATGTACTCAAATATGAATCACAGGATAGGAGGTTTCATACGTAGGAACAATGGTTTATTTTCTAGCTTAGAAATATATGAGGTATGACATAAATGCTTGTTAAATAGTTTATATATTAGATGTGTATCAATTCATTTCTTTATTGGCAGCTTTAAGCCTCTAAATAGAACTCTTGGACTCACTCTCAATCTTTTATTGAGGAAGATTTCACATTATAAATAAAGACATTACCCGACATCTCAAGTATGAATTCTTTATGGATGATAATACCTTACTAGTTATTCTATTTGTAGGTTAGAGAAGCATGGACAATTCTTAATAGGAGTAGAAGAGATATCAGCTGGTAGATCTCTGACATCCATGGGATTAGTCCTATAATTTTTATGTATAGGTTCTTTATGGAGGAGGTTTTGAAGCCTAGTGTCTAGTATTAAAGAATGTTGAATATGGTGATAAGATATGTGGTATGAGAAAAAATAATAAAATGGCTTGATGCAGGTATTATGCACCCTATTTCTGATAGCAAGTAGATCATTCCAGTGCAGTATATTTATAAAAGGGGAAGGATGCTAGTAATCACCAATGAGAAGAATGAACTTATTCCAACAATTATAATTACTAGATGGAGGATTTTCATGGACTACATAAAGTTGAATAAGTCCACTCATAAGGATCATTATCCTATCCTATTTATATATTAGATATTGGATAAGTTAGTTGGTCAGTGGTAATATTGCTTCTTAGATAGGTATTCTCACTATAACTCGATGGCCCTTATGTTAGAATATTAGGAGAAGACCTAATTCACTTATACGTATGGTACTTACGTCTTTAAGTGTATTCCCTTTGGACTCTGGAATGCACCCTTCACATTTAAGCAATGCATAATGGTGATATTTTATGTCATGCTTTAGGACTTAATAAAGGTATTCATATATGACTTTTCTATATTTAGTAACTCTTTTAAAGTTTGCTTACAGAATCTTAATAGAGTGTTGACTTAAAGTGAAGAGATGAATTTGACACTAAATTGGAAGAAGCGTCACTTTTTGGTCAAAGAAGGAATTTT
Organism: Capsicum annuum; assembly: GCF_002878395.1. Lineage (NCBI taxonomy): Eukaryota > Viridiplantae > Streptophyta > Magnoliopsida > Solanales > Solanaceae > Capsicum > Capsicum annuum. The sequence continues at coordinate 817,226 of NW_025834406.1, forward strand.
ACTTGGGTCACAAGGTGTCATGAAAAGGATAGTAACTGTATCGTTCAATGATTAAAGTGACAGAGAAGCGCCACTAGTATTTGTGAGGGTCTTTGTAGATTTTTTATGCATACTAATTTTGACAGGCAATTCATAAAAGACCTCAAGATTATGGAGACCTAAGTGCAAGTTTCTAGGTAAAAAGGTAAAATTTTAGTTTTGAGATAATTGTGTGAAAGTCTTTGAGGTGTTGAAGAAGAAGTTGATTGAAAGTCCAATATTGATTTCTCCTAATTGGGAGTTACCTTTTGAATTAATATATAGTGCATGTGATATAGTTGTGGGGGTTTTTTTTAGGCAACATAAAGACAAGGTGTTTGACTCTATTTACTATGCTAGTAAGACTTTATATAATACTCAAATGAACCATACAATTCTTGAGAAAGAGATGCTAACACTAGTTTATGCCTTTGGTTAATTTTAATCTTATCTTATTGGAATGAATGTTAGTGTTCATATGGATCATGTTGCAATACCTTACTTATTTATCAATACGGATGAAAAATTGAGGGTAATTAGGTGGATTTTGTTCTATATATAACATCATCAATTTTGGCCTCTAAAATTTTTGAGTTTTGATCTCACTGCCCAAGCTGCTATTGGCACCTTATAAGTTGTAAGGTGTTGTCACAAGTTGTAGGAAGGGACTTCAGACCAAACTAGTGGAGTAGCCATTATTTCAGTCTCGAGTATGACTAAGACCCTGTGAATTGTAAAGTCTGGTCATGAGTAATAGGGTATGACTCATGACGAAACTAGTGAAGGTTGCCTTGAATTACTGGCCAAACTATAAGTCTTGGGAAAGACTCATACCTAGTCAGTACTAGTCATGATGTAACACGTAACCACTATCGACTAATTTCCTGCACTTTAAATTGAGAGTACTTTGGTCATTTCCCTCTTTCCCTAATCATAATCCACGACCATAAAACATCTAAAGGGGGTTATTTTAATCACTTAAACAATCATAAACTACTCTTAAACTTTCTCTAATCCTCCAAGCAAAAACATGTAGGGCATTAAGGATTAATTATCTAGCGCTTGAATTAGTAGTTTATCTCCATAATTCTTTGTATCTTAGGCATGTATCTCTTCCCTAACATTATTTATGTAAACTGTATATGTTTATTTTGATTCATGTAGATTTAAATTATGGGTTTGAAAGAAGGATTGAGGTTTCTGAATAAATTTTACTTGGTTGGGTTTCCCATGGTTTTGGAATAGTTGTTCATGTTTTATTTAATTGTTTTGAACTAAATATGTGCATGGGTATGGAAATTAGGATATAGTTCATGGCATTCTCCTAATTTTATGGAATTAGTTTTGGAAAGGGGTCGAGATTTTTCCCTAATTTTATAAGAACTTGATTTGGTATTGGTATTAACATCAACCCACTTGCATAACTGACTTAGAAAATATGATTTTGTCCACTTATCTAAACTATTGCATTGGATAATTGGTTAATGGGTCATAAACTATTTTACATACCTTGATGGCCATATTTTTATTTAAAAATAGAATGGGGTCGTGGCAGTTCAATCAGGGTTGATGGATAATTTAAATGGTACAACAAAATAATCTTGCAAACGGAGTTGGTATGATGATACCAACAAAATATTCCTTGATGGATGATTCCTTAATTAAACAAATAGGTTAAGTGTGCAAATTTTTTAATTATGCTTAAATGGGATTGTGTAGCTCGCCATAAAGGCGGATGTCCTAGGGGGACCAAATACTGGAAACCACATTTGTCGGTGTGGGGGTCTTGATGATTGTGTCCATAGTTTACACTTGATATAAATATATACACGTATCCTGGAATGGCATGGGGTTGGGGTATTTTTTGTCCTTATTTGGATACATATGGTTTATGCACCTAACATGCACTGGGGCCCATCCATTGGAGGGAGCTAAACCCGTACAGCCCATGGGTATTTATAGGATGGATAGAGCTGCATAATCTAAGTAAATTATTTTAAGCTTTATGCTAAACTCGGTTCCTTATCATAGCATCATTATATATATATATATTTATGTATGTGTACATTTATATTTGTTTTCAATTTAGTTTTGAAATGGCATTATTTTATCCCTCACCCGAGTTACATGCTAGTGCTAACCCTGTTAACTGTCCCTGGATGCTACATCTTTTCTTAATATAGGATCCTAAGGGTTCTTTGTTGACTTGTGTAGTGTTAAGTGATAGGGCTCGTCATTTGGTTTGCGGTAAAGTGAATGAGGTTCCATCATCTAGAAAGCTTAGTTATTTCATTGGTTACTTTCTATATTTTAGAATTAAAGATTTCACATTAATATTATCATTATCATTATCACTATCACGGTCGGAGGCATGTCCCAATATGGTTTTATAATCAAATTAGTTTAGAGTCTTTTATGGACAAAGTTTGGGTGGGTTGCTTTATGGATTCTTAGATCCCTCTTCTTGTTAATTTGTCTATCTTATTATATGTTCAAAACTTAGCTCCATCTTGTTAGATGTTTGGAACTCATCCGCTACTAGTTGTATTATGTTTTAGTTGGCTAGGTTAATGGTGGTGGCCTTTGGTCCCTGGAGGACTTTAGATACCCGTCATGACTAGGTCCTTGTTCGAGTTGTGACAAGCATGGTATCAAAGCCTGGGTTCATAGTCATTGGGTGTCCACAAAGTCGTGTCAAGTAGAATCTCTTTTATGGGTGTGTAGCAGCACTTATAAAAGAAAGGATATGAGGCATTTAGGATTTTTTCCCTTGTGATTTATTTTTGGGCTATAGAGTCTAAGGTCCTGAGACCTTTTTAATTTCCTTTAGTTTGTATTTTAGATCATTCTTCCTCGAAGATCTGATGCTCGTAGAAACTCCTCTATCCTACTTAAGGATAATGTGAATGGAACCTGCTTTATTTATAGAGTTCTGACTCATTCTCGAGCCCATGATCCTAACTTTACTACCCCTTGAAGAGTTTTACTACTCCCTACCAGTCCTTCTTAGGATTTTCAACTGACAATGTTCATTCCCTACCATACTAAGGAGACATTTCTAATACTGAGTTTCATTGATTTATTCATCTTCTCACTCAGTTAGTAACTTATTAGTCTCGGAAATCCGAGCATGTTGGTTCTATTGCTCCTTCTTCTAAGGTCACTAGAGTTGCGTAATGTTATTTTCAGTGAGGGGATTATGATAGAACCGTAGAAAGTTGAAGCAATTAAGAAATGGCCTAGACCCACAACTCCAACCGATATTCAGAGCTTCTTGTGCTTAGCTGGGTATTATAGGAGGTTTATGGAGAGCTTATCTTCTACTGCTACTCCATTGACTAAGTTGACCCAAAAAATGTAAATTTTCTATGGTTCGATGCTTGCGAGGGTAGTTTTGAAAAGTTGAAAGATAAGTTGACTTCCACGCTAGTTTTGACCTTGCCCAAGAGTACTGATAGTTTTGTTGCTAACTTTGATATGTATTGAGTGGGGATCTGCTATGTTTTGATGCATCATATAAGGTTGTGGCTTATGCTTCTAGGAAACTGAATGTCCATAAAGGAATTATCTGACTCATGATCTTGAGTTGGCGGTTGCGGTGCTTGCATTAAAGATCTTATGCCATTATTTGTGTAGAGTTTATATTGATATTTATTCTGATAATAAGAGCTTGTAGTATATATTCACTTAGAAGGAGCTAAATCTTAGGTAGAGGAGATGGCTTGAGTTGCTCAAGGACTATGATATAAGTCTTCACTATCATCCAGCTAAAGGTAATGTGGTTGTCGATTCTCTTAGTAGTTTGTCTATGGGGAACTTATCTCATGTTGATGAGGAGTAAAAAGGGCTGTTAGAGGATATTCAATGGTTTGATAACCTAGAAGTTCATCCTTTGGACTCTGAAGATAGAGGGGTGATTGTCTAGGAGGTGGTTGAATCATGTCTTGGTACTAAGGTGAAGGAGAAGGAGGTTTTGGATCCTATCTTGATACAAATTATTGATGATATGGGCCTGTAGAAGGTTGTGGCTTTTGAGATTAGGGGTGATGGTTCCTTGAGGTACTAAGTTAGGTTGTGTGTTTCGAATGTTGATAGGTTGCGAGAAAGTATTTCTACGGAGGCTCATGAGTTGAGGTATACATTTTATCCTGGTTCAACGAAGATGTACCATGACTTGAAGAAGATTTATTGGTGGAACAACATAAAGAGCAATGTGGCCAATTTTATGGCTAAGTGCATGGTTTGTCAGCAAGTTAAGGTTTGGCACTTGAGGTTTAGTGTTATGTCTCAAGAGATAGAGTTCCCTATGTGGAAGTGGGAGATGATTAACATGGATTTTGTTATAGTTAGTTTGTAGTCTCACCGTTATTTTGATTCATTTGGGTCATCGTGGATAGGATGACTAAGTCTGCTCACTTTTTTCCTATAAGGACTACTTAATGTAGAGGGGATCATGCTACGTTATTTATTTAGAACATTTTCAAATTGCATGGAGCTACAGTTCCTATTATTTTGTATCGAGGTACTCAGTTCTCTTCTTACTTTTGGCATTTGTTTTGGAAAGGTTTGGGCACACGGGTGAACCTTAGCATTGCATTCCACCCTCAGATGGATGGACAAATGTAGAGGACCATTCATACTTTGGAAGATATACTAAGGGAATGTGTGATTGATTTTGGAGGTAGTTGGGTGGATCATTTGTCTCTCATTGAGTTTGCATTTAATAATAGTTATTACTCTAGTATTGGGATGACTTCTTTTGAGGCTTTTTATGGTAGGAGGTGTAGATCTCCTATAAGGTGGTTTGAGGTTGGTAAGACAATATTTTTTGGTTTGATCTTGGTTCATCTATCTATGGAGAAGGTGAAGGCGATCAGGGTAGGCTTAAGACTGCTTAGAGTCACCAAAAGTCCTACGTGGATGCGAGGCAAAGAGATTTGGAGTTCGAGGTCAGTGATTGGGTGTTCTTAAAGGTATATCCTATGAAAGGAGTGATGAGGTTTGGAAAAAAGGGGAAGCTCTTTCCTATTATATTGGTCCATAATTGATTTTGAGGAGAGTGGGTAATGTCTCTTGTGAATTGGATTTGCCTTCGAGTTTGGGGTCTATTCATCCGATTTTCCATGTATCGATGTTGAAGAAGTCTATGGAGGATCCTTCTTTGGTCGTCCCTACTGAGAGTGTTGGTATTTTGGATTCCTTGCCTTGTGGGGAAGTTCCTATTGAGATTTTGGACAGGATAGTCCATTGTTTAAGGACTAAAGATGTAGCTTCGGTGGAGGTCCTTTTGAGAAACCCTAAGGTAGAATAAGCTACTTAGGAAGCTGATGAGGACATGCAGTCCAAATATCCATTCTTATTCCCGAGTTGGTTAATCTTGTACAAGGTATGTGTTTTCCTACTAAATTTGTTTTTTTGACTTTTACAATGGCTTTTTTATTTGCATTCTAGTCTTACAAACATGCTAATGGATGCCTTGATTCATCATTCAGGGACGAATGATCCTAGGACAGAGAATGTAACACCCCAGATTTTTTCCTCTAAAATTCATAAGTTTTGAGCCTACTACCCATGCTAAGTCTGGTACCTCACGAGTCATAAGGTGTGATCACTAGTCGTAGGGAGGGACTCGTGACCAAACTAGTGAAGTAGCCAATGTTTCTGTCATGAGTACAACTAAGGCACTACAAATCATAAGGTCTGGTCAAGAGTCGTAGGGTATGACACGTGACTAAACCAATGAAGGTTGACTTGGGTCAGTGGCTAGACTATGAGTCTAGGAAACGAATCATACCCAATCGTTATGAGTCATGACATGACCCATAATGACTGGCGACCAATTTCCTGAACTTTTATTTGAGGGTACTTTGGTCTTTTCCCTCTTCCCCCGATTGCAAACAACGACCATAAAACATCTAAAGGGGATTTCTTCATCTCTTAGACAGTTATAACATACTCTTAAACTCTCTTTAGTCCTCCAAGAAAGAACAACTCAGGTTTTAAGGATTTATCATCTAGGGCTTGAATCAATGGTTTCTCTCCATTATTCTTAGTGTGTAAGGTATGTCACTCTTCCCTAAGACAATTTATGTAAAATGCAAGTGTTTTGTTTTGATTTATGTGGACTTAAATTATGGGTTTGAATGAAGGGTTGAGGGTTATGAATGAATGTTGGTTGGTTTTCCCATGGTTTTGGAATGGTTGTTCATGTTTTATTTATTGGTTTTGAACTAAATATGATCATAGGTATGGAAATTTGGATGAGGGTCATGGCGTTCCCCTAATTTTATGGAATTTGATTTGGAAAGGGGTCGAGGCATTCCCTCAATTTTATAAGAGCTTGATTTAGAATTGGTATTAACCTCAACCTACTTGCATAACTAGCTTTGAAATATGGTTTTGCCCACTTATATAACCTATTACATTATATAATTAGCTAGTGGGACATAAATGATTTTAAAAGGCCATCATGGCCATGTTTTGGTTTGGAATGAGGGTTGTGGCTTTCCCCGGGGGTTGTTGGATAATTTAAATGGCATAACTAAATAACTTGCAAGCGGAGTTGGTATGATGATACCACCGAAATATGACTTGATGGATTCCTTGGATTAATGGATGGGTTATGCATGCAATTATTTTAATTAGTCTTAAATGGGATTGTGTAGCACTCCGTGAAGGTGGAGGTCCCAGGGGGACCAATACTAGAAACCATGTTTGCTGTCGTGGAGGTCGTGATGACTATGTGCACAGTTCACACTTGATATATATACATACGTTTATCCTAGAATGGTATGTGGTTGGGGAATTACCTGGCCTTCCTTGGATATCAATGGTTTGTGCAGATAACACGCACTGGGCCCTTTTAGTGGGGGGAGCCAGACCCATATACCATATGGGTGTTTATAGGACGGAAGAAGTTACACATTCCATGTAAATAATTTTAAATTTCAGGCTACTCCTGGTTACCTATTCCAGCATCATTATATATATATGTATATATATGTATTTAAACATGTATATTGGTTTTGGATTTATTTTTGAAATGGCATTATTTTATCCCTACCTCGAGTTACATGCTAGAGCTCACCCTGCTAATCATCCCCGAATGCTATATCCCTTCATGATGTAGGGTCCTAAGGGTTTTTGGTTGACTTATGCAATGTTAGGTGATCGGGCTCATCGTTTAGTTCACGGTGAAGTGGTGAACTTCCATCCTCCAAAAATATTAGTCATTCTATTGGTTACTTTCCATATTTTAGAATTGCAGAGCTCATATTAACATTATCATTGTCATTGTCACCGTCATGGTCGGGGGCATGTCCCGACATGGTTTGTTATTTGGATTGGTTTAGATGCTTTTGTGGATAAAGTATGGATGGGATGTGTTGTGGATTCTTAGATCCCTCTTGTTGTTGATTTATCTGTCTTGTTATATATTAGGCACTCAGCTCTATCTTATTATATGTTTTAAACTCAAGTTGTATTATTTTTTGGTTGGCCAAGTTAATTTGGGTGGTCTCCGATCCTTGGCATACTTGAGATACCCAAAAAGGCAAGGCCCTAGTTTGGGTCGTGACATATAGCAGTTTGATCTTAAATTAAGATACAACAGGGATCGAGCACCAAGTAGCAGGTCGCCTATCTAGATTAGAAGATTGGTCCCATGTTACCAAAGATAGCCATATTCCTGAGGAATTTCCAGATGAACAACACTTTGCTTTAAGCATTATAGAGCTACTGTTGTATTCATGCATTATGAAGAAAAATCATGACTATTATTCCTATGTTTATATATAAAGTGAACCTTACTTATTTAGATAGGGCCTCTCTAGACCAACTAATTCGAAGATGCATTCTAGAGTCTAAGTGTAACATGTGCTAGAAAATAGTCATTTATCTTCGTTTGGAGGTCATCATGGAGGGGAATATACAACCTATAATGTATGGTTGTATGGGTTCTTTTGTCTAATCATATTTAAGGATTTTATTACATATGAGACAGAGTGCAAACAATGTTAAAGAATTAGCACCATTTCTAAGAGGCATAAGATGCCTTTGAATAACATTTTGGAGGTCAAAATCTTTGATATGTTGGAATAGATTTTATGGGGCCATTCACACCATCATTTGGGAACACATGTATTTTTTGTTACATTTGATTATTTCTTAAAATGGGAGGATGTAATGGATTTTCCTACCAATGATACAAAAGTGTTGGAACAGTTTGTAAAGAAGCAGTCTTCACAAGGTTTGGGACTTTATCAACCATCATTAGAGATTCAGGGTCATACTTTGTCAATAATTGGTTCTGCAATGTTTTGGCGAAGTATGGATGATATACAAGGTTTCCGTAACTTACCATCTCTAGACTACCAACCAAGTTGAAGTGTCAAACCATGAGTTAAATCATCTTCTCTAGAAAATAGTGAATTCATAGCAAAAGGATTGGTCTATTAAGATACATGATATAGGCATACAAGACTGCTTACAAAACACCTATGGGACCTCACATTTTCAATTGATTTTTTGGAAGGTGTGTTGTCTACATGTGAAGTTGAGGAATTAACCCTATTGGGCCATAAAAAGTTGTATCTTGATCCTAAAATAGTGGGAAAAAACTAAATGGTTCATCTACATGAGCTTGAAGAGTTTAGGTTACACACATATGAGAATACAAAGCTACACAAGGAAAAGACCAAGAGATGACATGATAAAAACATAGTATTTCATTCATTTTAGTTCGGACAGAAGATGTTGCTACATAATTTGAGGCCGAAGCTTTTTCCTAAAAAGCATAGAATAAAATGGTTGGGTACATTTAAAGTTGTGAAATGACCCCAAATAAAGTAGTTGAGTTGTGCAATATTTTTTGTAGATGGGCAGAGAGTGAAGCATTACTGTGTGGAAGATGAAGATAGGAAAGAGATATACATAACATTGTTGAATAACTTAGTTCATATGAATCATGCTATGAGATTAATCTGATACTACTCAGGATGTACCCTAAGAATGTAATGTAATAGTTTAGGAAAAATGAAAAATAAAGAAAAATATAAAAAAAATACAAAAAAAGTCATACCTCAACCAAAACTAAGGTGCTCGGTGAAAGGCATCCCATCTTTCTAACTTAGTTTGTTGTTTTGTAATGGATTGTAGGTACTTGGAGGTTTGGAAAAAAACCATTACATGGAATGAAGAAAATGGCTCAAGGCTCAATAACTCAGACAAGATGTAGCTAGGGGCGTGCCACGCCAAGAGCCAAACTCTAGATGAGAAGCCTGGGCATACTACCAAGCGTGTTGTGCCAAGAGTCTAACTCCAATCGATAGAAGTAATCATACTTCTAGACATGTCATTCATTATGCTAAACAACAACCAACAGAAGGCAACATCTCCATAGGCACGTCCCACCACAAGAGAATTGGGTACCTAAAATTAAAAAGAAAGGGGATCAGTTTTATTTCTCAAAGTTATAAAAAATGTAACATCTCCCCTCTTTTTATAAAATCTTTCTTAAAGCTCCATCTTCTACATTCCTCTTCTTTAATTGTCTTCCTTAATTCAAAGTTTTCCCTAAAAAGGTAAGTAATTATTCTCTCTTCACTTTTTATCTTATTCTTATATGGTTTTGTTACAACTTAAGACTACCCCTAGTTGTAACATGCTTCTTAGAGCCACAAGTGACCCTAAGATTACCCCTGGCCTAACATGACATAAGGAATACTAAAAATAGCTGATAAAAATACTTATGTGGAAGCTGAACTGAATGATGAAACAAAAATTTCATAGAAAACCAACAACAATATATGAGTTTAAATAAAACGTTAAATATATAACTGTATATCTGAAAGCCTATACTAAGATGAGTTGTTGGGATAAGCCCCTAACTAAATCTAACTGTCTAATATCTGAAGTAAAAGAAAATGAAATGTTGATAATAGCCCTTGAATGATGACGACTCGCGAAAATGTTACAACTGCTGCAATAGGACATCATACTAAGTGCAATTTGGATGTTGAGTGTTAGAACCTATATTATAAGATAATATAGCACAGAAGGAATTATATTATTAATACTTTGAATGTACTGAGTATTTGATATAGGAAATAGCTATTAAAGGTTGAACATGATGCATGCAACATAATAAACTGATGTAAAACAAAGTAATGAGCATGTGTTGTATGATAAACTGAATTGCTAAATACAAGGTCATTCAAGTAGCCAAATCTAAACTATAGACTGTGGGAGCTACTAATAACTGACATACCTTAATCTAGGCTAATCAGGGTACAACCTATAAGCCCAGCTGAAAGGGTGTTCAATACCTTGCCAAAGGTACGAACACTGGCTAATGTTGATCCACTAAACTGATGTCTAATAAGACTAAGGCATCAAGCCTGGTATGACGGATGAATTTTAGAACTTATGTTGGTACCATAGTTCAAATTTGAAAAAAATTAAGAAATTTAATAACTTAAGTCCAATATTATGTGTTCTTTTATATAATTAGAGTTTATTACCATGGACATGTAATAACACTAAAATTCATGGTAAAATGTGGATCAAAATTCCATAACACTAGGGTATTGAGATATGAAGGAATTTGATAACATCCATAACACTAAATTATGAAGGAGCTGAACTGATGAATTGGGTTAAGTTTGGGACTCAATGGGTGAAAAGATTCTTATTGATGAAATCCTATATACCTAGAGATGGTAACCCTAGAGAATTCTTTGAAATTAGAAGCCCGAAGAAGATGAACCCCGACTCTTCCTTGGTGAAATAAATATCCTATTGCTATGTTTGAAACTAAGTGTTGAATGTTTTTTTAGTAATGAGGGCTTGGGGTAATAATAACCTAAATAATAAGACTTCAAATACTCTAACTGATATAGTTTTGATGTTAAAAGTTTCTGAAAAGATTGATGTACCCCTATAAAATTCATAACTAGAAGCTACTGGAGGGGACATATGGGACTTTCCCACAATTATGGGAACTATCTATGATCGTGGGTTATGCTCATGGTTGGGAGTTGGATGATCAATATTTTACTATGATTAGATGATCCTTGATATAATCATTGGATATATCTACGATCGTACCTTGGTCGTAGGTTCGAGGGTTCAATTAGGATCATCTGTAGGGCTAATGATTGTTCCTAGGATTGTAGGTTCAAAGCACGATTGTGGATCACTCTTTCGGTTGGAGGTATACCTTTCAAATTTTAGATATTAGTTTTCTCTTGATCATATGAGACTATTTTACAATTGAACAATGTAACCACAGTCGTGGTTTGGAACATGACATCTTATTGCAGGATAGTGTTTCACTAAAAAGGCCATAAATTTTCATCTTGATATGGGATTAAGGATAAACTAGTTGAATTAGAATGATAATTCAAATATCTATTATTTGGTGGGTATAAAGATTAAAGATGTTCAAAATTTAGAGGTTATACTCATTTGAAGTTGATCATTTCTCGAGGAATTAATCGATAAGGGAAGTTTAGGCTTTGTTAGGGGATGAAAGGTTCTTATGGTTTTCGTACATGGAAAAATCCCTTCTTATACTATTAAAACTAGATGTTTAATCCCTACATTTACTGAGTCATGATTCTAGACTTGGCTTGAATTTTCTGGGGTGTTACAATATCACCTCCTTAGGTTCATTCATCCCCAAAATAGGAACTGATAAAGCTGGAAGGTTAGGGGAAAGAAGATGCAATTCCTACATTTTTTTCAACACCTCTCCTAATATTATTCGAACCCTTTCACACTCTCTATACTTGTACTTCCTGAACTGATTTTCTAAGAGCTGAACATTGATCTGATACTGAATTGTTAACTAAATGTGGACTGAACTGGACTCATGGACGTATGATATGACATGAGAATAATTGGGTGACATGAACTAGAAAGAATAAATTAATTAAGGTAAAACTATTACCTTAAGCTAGATTGAGTTCTAAAGGAATAGGTGGGGGTACTTGGTCATCATATCTGCCTCTACTTACTAAGTAGCTCCCTCAATTAACTTATTTTGACAAATAACCTTTACTAAGGCAACTTCATTATTCCTCAACTTAAAAACTTGATGGTCAGGGATTTAAACAGGAACCTTTTTGTAAGAGAAACTATTTTTCACACCCACACTTTGTAAGGGAACAACCGATGCGGGATCACCAATGAATTTACTTATCAAGAAAACATGGAAGACTGCATGCAATGTTGCTAAGTCTGCTAGAAAATGTACTATTGCTAAGTCTGCTAGCAAATCTAACTCATAGGCTACATTGCCAAAATAACATAAGATCTCATATGGACCAATATAATATGGGAATGATCCTTACATGTTTCCCAAATCTCTTTATCCTATCATAAGTGAAACTTTCAAATAGACAAATTCAACAACAACAAACTCAAGCTACCTCCTTCTCATATCCGCATAGGACTTTTGTCTAATCTAAGCTGTTCTCAACCTTTCTTTAATCAGCTAAACTTTCTTCATATCCTTGTGTACTAATTATGGCCATATCAATTTAGCTTAACGAACCTCAAACCAAACAATAAGAGATCTGCACCTCCTACGATAAAGTGCCTCAAACAGGGATATTTGAATATTAGAGTGAGTGTTGTTATTTTAAGAAAACTCAATCAAAGGAAAATGATCATTCTAACTACCTTTTAAATTGATCACATATGTTCTCAATATATCCTTCAAGGTAGTCCTCTCTACCTGAAAATCTGTCTGTGGGTGAAAAATTGTACTAAGATAAACTTGGGTACCAAGTCCCTTCTTAAACGTCTTCCAAAATCAAGAGGTAAATTGGGCATCTCTATTTGCAATGATAGTTAAAGGGACTTCACAAAATTTCACCAATTCCTTAAGGTAGATTTTGGCATAGTCCCCTATGGAATCTGAAGGCGAAATCTAAAGTGTTAACTGGTAGAAAATGGGTCGACATAGTCATTCAATCTACGATATCCCAAATAGAATCAAGTTGTAGAAGGTAACACTATGATGAAGTCCATATTTACTTCTTCCCACTTCCAAGTAGGAATAATGATATCTTAAAGCATAATACTGGGTCTTTAGTGGTTGACCGTAACATGTTGGCAATTGGACACTTAGCCACAAACTCTGTGAAATCTTTGTTCATACCATTTCACAAATACACTTCTCATAAATCATGATTATCTTAATGTTTCCTAGGTGAATAAAATACCGAGAATTACGAGCTTCTGATAGCATCCACTATTTTATGTTACCTATATTCAGACTAAAATATTTGCCTTGATAGAAAAGAACACCATCTTCCCCCTAGCAAAAAACCTCAACCTTTAGATTCAGGACCACCACTTTTAAGTTAAACAATATAGGTTCACTATCTCGGTTTTATTTTACCTCAAATACCAAAGTGTATTTTGAAACATTTTAAACTAGACTACTACCTTCGATTGAGTCAACCAACAAAACTTCCAGTATAGACAACCTGTGAACCTCATAGACTAACTCTTTCTTCTCATCCACTACATGAGCAACAATTCCCATAGATAATTTGCCTAGAGCATTGGACACTACATTGACCTTACTCGGATAGTAAACAACACTCTTATAGTAATCCTTCAGCAACTCTAGCCATATCATCTAACGGAGATTTAGATAATTTTAACTGAACACAGAGTGAAAACACCAATGATCAATGCTGCCAAATCAAGATTATAAGTCAGGTAGTTTTTCTCATAAGGCTTGAGCTGTCTAGAGGCATATTCTATGACTCTTCCCTTCTGTATCATCACGCAACTAATTAAAACCCTTGAAGCCTTACAATAAATCACAAAATCATCTGAACCCACAGGTAGAGATAAAATTAGAGCAGTGGTGTGTTGAGTCTTCATCTCCTAAAAAATCTTCTCATAAGAATTGCAATAAAAATTTGACTTTATTCTAAGTCAACCTAGACATGGGATAAGCAGTAGCAAAAAATCCTTAAACAAACTATTTGTATTAACCGGCTAAGCACAAGAAACTCTCGAGTTCCTTAATGCTTCAGTCTCTTAGGGATTAACTTGAATGCCTTCACCAAAAATAATATGACCAAATATGTTACTAATTTTAATAGGAATTTACACTTGTTGTGTAATGACCCTATAGCTCATTTCCTTGATTTGCATGCATTTCTAGCATTTTGAGCCTTCTTGCAATGGTAAAGGTCATTTATGACTTACCAAAATTATCAGTTTGGTTATCGGACATATTATTTAAATTTAGGTTCATTTCTCTATTTTGGAGCTTTTATTATTCAAGATTTGGTCTCAAAACAAAACTCCTAGTAGATGACTTCAGATAAGAATTTTGTCAGTGGCATTTTCTCTGAAACATCAATTATAGGATAGGGGGACCCTTGGTTCAGATCCCAAGGCTTTCAAACTAGTTTTAGGAGATCCGATGAATTATGTAAAAAATTAAACTCTATGTATGGGCCCCACACTAATTTGAAATAATCTCAAATGAATATTTTGATAGTGATATTGAGTTTGGGATGTTAAATTTTGCATGGTAGCATATGTTGTTTACGTACACAGGGTTCTAAATGGATCTCCAGCACCTGGTCAGAGTCCGTTTAGACTCGAAAGAAATTAGGTGCATCAAGTTGCTAATTTGACTACTTATGTGATCGTAAGGCTGCTGCGGCGTGGTCAAATATATGACATAGTGTTTCTTAAGCGACATTGACCACTAGTAAAGTCCTAAGAGATGATAGTGCCTTCATAAGAAGACATTACTTAAGTGGTGTGGAAGTTATTTAAGCGATACCCACCAGCCTTGCTACATTGCTTAAGTGGTGCTAGAGCTGTTTAAGCAGCTATCGCTGAAGTGATAGGGTGACCATTTAAGTAGCACCTGGTGGCTATTTACCCCTATTCCATCACCCAAGTTTCCACTATTTATTTCACCATATTTACACCAAGTTGAGAGATCAAAGAGTGGAAAATATGGGAAATCATCAATATAAGTTAAGGTAACTTATCCTAATTCTTCTTAGTCATTTTCTTTTAATTTTTCCTATAACTTCCATCCTAATTCATAGTAAAACTTTAAGAAATTAATCTTTAATTACTAAACAATAAAGGTTGATTTTACCCAATTTGTGTTAAGTTTGTGCTTATCTTTCGAGAATATATTCCCTGTCTGTTGAGTGACCTCATGATGAATTCAAGTTTGGATACTGTTGGCAGGGCATGCAGGCCCATTCTTAGCCCAAAATTTGACTCAACCCTTAATATAGCAATATGGGTCTTGTTTTACTCCTAATGACATGTAGATTATATTTTCATAGCGAGATGTCACTTTGAGTGAAGATGAACGCTTTATGGGCAATTCAAGGATTGTGGTTCGACATTAATGTAGGCTTCTATTTACTTTTCTTCCTGAGAAGGTGATTCTATATGTTTCATGTTAGATAGGGATTTTTAACTGTGATATTGGGTATAGCATTATGACTTATCCTAATTTATGATTTTGTGGGGGAGAAGGGTAATTGACCCGTAAAGTGAAATACTTATTATGTATCTAGGTTCCTATTATCCTAGGTTGCTATTTTATTAGGTGTAGTTGAGACTAATGAACCATTACCATGATATTTAATACATTACTCATGGATTGTGATCGGTTTTCTCCAGATTATGAAGTTATGGTTATGTTAGATATTCATTATTAGGACTAATGTGGTGAGTATGATGTTAGTTGGATTTTGAGAAGTGATTTATCCTTGTAAAGGATGTGGCCGTAGTTAAAGATGTTTAGATGCTTATGATTATATTGTTTGCATTCTAGTGATGGCATACATAGATTTGGTACATCCATGTTCACTAAATGGTAAATGGTATGATTCCGATTAAAAATATTGTTTTACTACTAGTTTTCCTAAAAAGGGATTTTTTCCCACTTTTCACTTTTAAAACAAATTTCTTCATAACAAGAATTTTACTATCTAAATGAATACCTCGTGAACTTTTAAGACTAAAAATGATATTTTGGACATTTGATCGAGATAGATTCTGGTCCATGGTTTTGGTACTACTATTTACATCAATCAAGAGAGATTTTGGCCCTTTCTACACTTTTATGATGATTTAGTTTTGTACTTTCCTCGAGCAATGGATTTATGGACTTGCACCTTTTTATCTATCATTCTATCCCATTCCTTTTTATGTATATATATGTGAGTGTGTGTGTGAGTTTGTGGTACTAGACAGAGTGGATTAATGATAATAGATATTAGAAATCCTAGATTGGGACCAGCTGGTGAATATGGGTAATCTCAAACTCCCTAGGGGCCATGTAGGAGAAGAGATGTCATCGTAGGTCCAACCTTTGCTAGTCGTAAAGCTAGAAGACGTGTATACACGGGGTTGCCGTATGGTAATTATATTAGTTATGGTTTTATGGATTCACTTTGCATTTATCCTTACATTTTCATTCCCCATCACTAATATGTACCTATATCTATCAGCCTTATTAGGGGTTGCATAAGTATAGGTGATGAGTATTACTTGCTATGTGTTGTTTGCTGATTGGACCTTCTGGGTTATGGGGCTTGGTTTAAGTATTGTATATCCATGCTAGTAAGTTACTTTGTATTGTTGTTGTTATTATTTTTAGCTCGTGAAAGGCTGATTAATAGATTGGTATTAATATTAGAGGTATGATTCTAATTTCTACATCTTACAATTATTTTATTTTGTATGATTATCTCATGGTTAGGCATTAAGGTCTTATACCCTCATTATTTAGCACTAGTTCCTACTATGATTAAGGGGCCTTGAAATACTAGTGTGACTACTTAGGTTGAACCTTTGAGTTAGCTAGATTATGTGTATGTATCTATCTATAGTAGTTATGGTATTTCCATATATCTCTTTCTTTTTTTATTTCTCCATGTGGTATATCTATTCCTTGGCATTATATATATATATACACACACACATACATAATACATATATCCTCTTTTGTTCATTATTCGTATTTTGGCTAGTGGTATATAGTATTGTGCTTAGGTTCTTGATAATGTGTTGAATAGGATTGTACATAATTATTACCTCCGTAGCTTTTCTATATTAGTTTCCTTGATATTTGGGTGTAGTTTACATTCCTGCTTGCATGTTATTTAAATTTGCATTATCTTTAAAGCTCAGTCGGTAGTTACCTACTGAGTACCATGATTTTTGTACTCATACTACACTTTTGCAGCCTAGAAATTATTGTATGATTTCTCACCATTATTGTGTGCATCATGTGGAGCAGTTATGGTTTGGATACATAGGGTGGTCTCATGGTTTTCAGCGAATAGCCATTCTCCCTCTTATGTGCTACACTAATCTCTATGTTGTATTAAGAAATGGGTTGTACCAGCATATTCATTTAGAAATTCATTTTGTAATCTTATTATATTAGAAGCTCTTGTATTGATACCACCAGATTTTGGGAAAATTTTATGCATTTTAGTTTTTTATTATGTTTATTCTGCATTCTTCCTTCATTTGTCTTAGTAGTCCGTTAATAGTAGTTCTGAACTATGAGTTGGCTGACCTACTAGTGGGTTATAGTCGGTGCCATCATGACCTAAGAAATTGGATTGTGACAAATTAGTATCAGATCCTTGGTTTTAATAGTGTGTTGGTTTATGAGCTAAGTATCTAGTATAATCCTACTTATTGGGATAGAGACGTTTGTATCCTATCTTTAGGAGGCAACATGGCATTCTTAGGAAATTTTGTTCTTGATTCTTAGTCATGTGTCTGTATTTCTATGAGCCTCAACTACATTCCTTGGCTCTACTTTAAGGTATGATTTTGATTCCTTTATCTTACGGTTATTTTATTTCAAATGATTATCATATGGTTAGGTGTAACGCCCCGAGATCCCATCCCGAGACATCACATAGTGCTTATGGACCCGAAGGACCACAAGCTAATCCTTTTCTAATATTTGTACCTGGACACTGCATAATATCTAAAATAAATGCAGAAACTTAACATAAGGTTCAACACATCGATACATACTCAAAATTGAAAAATCAAATACTAATACATCCATCTGAAAAGCCTCTAACTGTCTGAACTGTGGAGTTGATGGGACATATCCCCAACTAACTCCGTCAACAGAAAATAAACAAAGTCTGAAACAATAGTAAACTAAGACTCGTCCTCGAAAGAAGAGGACTCACTGCTACTGCTGCTGACTAGGACCAAACTGCTAAGGATAAACTAGATCCTGTGCCTCTGAACCTATGGTGTCAAATAAAACACCATAGCGCAAATGCGTCAGTACAAAATGTACAGAGTATGTAGACGGGGTAGGCTAATGCAAGGGTTAAACTTAATAATCATGAAAATTGTGCGTGAGAATACATACATGAATGCACAGAACATGAACACATTTATCGCAACTCTAGATACTAAAACTCATATACCACTTTACAACAGACTGAACTCACTACTGACACTGAGATACTGAATCACTAACTCATCTGATACTGATAACTGAGGATCTGGATGTGCTTACATCAATGACTGAATTCTTACACTTACAGCTTCCGACTGACAGGATTAGAGATCAACCTTTCTAACAGATGATTTCGGAAGCATTATCATTGATAAGAAATATGATTATATCTGAATCTAACAACCAGAATACTCAATAGAAATCTAATACTGTGATCAAGCCTATCTGATGGCATATCTCTAAATAAGATATCAAATAACTGTATGTGAGACCAAGTCTATCTGATGGGATGGTCGATAAATCAATGGAACTATCTAAGTTCCTCACAATGATAGATTACTGTATCTGACAGTCCTGATTTGTGATGACTGATTCTGAAACTAAGACTGAATCTGAAATTGAAACTGTGGAAAGTAGTCACTTAACCAACACGCCCCGACCTACCACAGGTGGGGCCCAACCTGTGCCCTAGTTGGAAGGGCGTTATTACTGATCCACTGGTAAAGACAACTCTATAGGACCCTCATCTAGCAGCTCCTCAAACTAGAATGGTGGAGCCCGCATCTAGCAGGTCAAGCTACCTCATCTACCCTTATCTAGCAGGTATGATGTCTCTCATCTACCCTCAACTAACAGGTGTGATGTCTCAACCTACGCTGGCTATGTAGTTCTGGAGTACAAGGTTTCTTCTAAGAATCACACCTTCTACTAGTAGGTGAGATCCCATCCTTGAGCTCGCTCGGTGCTTGTTTCTACTCCCAACTGAAATACTCAGAACTAAATTCTAAACTGAACACTGGCTGAACTGAATTTGATACTTATCATATTACTCAAAAGGTCTGACTGAGCTATGCTGAGATCACTTGGTGTCATATCTGACGGAAAGGATATCGAATCATGGTATCTGACTGACGATACAAAGCTTGAATAGATTACTCGAATCGCTTCTGAGATTAGGATTGAATGACTTGAATACTATTAGAACTAAGCTTATTACAGGTCTAAGGCTAGACAACTAGCGATACAGGGATTACAGAGATAACTGAGATTACTAAGCTTTATTAAGCTTCGCAATTGTCTGAGGATACGGAGTTCTATAGTTCACTGAGTTCTGAGAATCATGGCTCGATTGGAATTATTGAGAAACTGACACGGGCTCTAGACAACAACTCTATTTTTGGGTATAAATACACCCAGGACTCGATAACATAAAAGTAAGACATAATCATTCTTCATCACAAATCATTCATGCATCATCACGATCATCCATTCATCACTACAATCATTTATTAATCATTACAAGCATTCATTCCTCATTACCATCATTCATGTATTAATACAATCATTAAAGAATCACTTCAAGTAGTTGAGCATCATAACATACTTTCCCTCTCAAGATCCTTAGGACATCACATTAAGCATTTAGGAAACATAGACCTCTATTTATCATCACAACCACCAAAGGGTCACTCCAAACCTTTAAGGATCATAACCATCGGTTCACTATAATATACTAGCCTAGGGAAGACATGCTATTAGATTATACCCCAATCAACAAGATCTTACATGAAGTACTTCACACCTATATCGGTCTTGTTATGTATTTGGATATCACTTGATTTGGGGGAAACTTTATACTAACACGTCACTATTTACTTGCTAACCACTTGATATGTATTAAAAGTTTAGCATATATCAAAGAGCATAAAATCGGGGAATTTGCAATCATCATATCTCGACTTGTTCACTAAGGTCTTTCAACAACCATTAGACACGGCAGATTTTACACCTACTTGGGGATTTTATGCTATCTTGGCACATTTCACTCACTAAGTATGCATGGACTAGCTCACAATTTGGGGTTTCCTATTCAACATACTATAGTGGCCCTTATACTTCACCTAACCTCTTTATCAAACCTATGGAAAACGTTCTTTACTTATTCAATCATTTCTGCACACAAAAATCATGAACACATCACATGGAAAAATAATTTCCGGAGGGTTTATCACAAACATAACATGAATTCCACAAACTACGGTCAAAGCTCATAACTTTTGTAGGAAAACATAAGTCAAAATTCAACAACACATTAAACATCCATTTCAACTTATACGAATCATTAACAACTCCTAAACATAAAAATCTTTTAGTTTTAAAAAGGATTCTTCAGCTTCTTGGATGAAAGGGACCCAAGAATCAACATCTACATACATTAACCTTTGAAATTGGATGAACTATAGTGCTTAAAACTTTATCCACACTGGAAATAAATAAATTATTGAAGCCCACACTATGAGGAACTTGATTCTTGAAGAAACTTTGAAGAATTTATGGATGAATTTTGGAAGATTAGGGTTCTTGAATGAAACCCTAGATATTCTTGAGTGAATTGGAAGAAGAATGAGGTTTTCTTCTTTACTTGGATATATATAGAGGGTCAAAATGGGTGAAAAAGACCAAAATATCCTTTTAAAAATGCCCCTTAAATGCTGAAAAAAGATGGCTGACGACATCCGTGATAGGCCATCAGACTCGTGATAAGCCGTCACGAAATATTGTCACAAAAGGATTGAATTTTTGATTTTATACTAAGTCTGACGACATCATCAGAAATGTTGTTAGAAAGTGACGACGTCATCAGAAAGTGACGACATCGTCAGAAATGGCGTAAAAAATGTGACAGCCCGTCAGAACCGTCGTCAGCCTTTCCCAGATTGATATGCTGGAGTAAAATAGCTATAAGTCTTTGTTCCAATATCATATTTTGGAGAAATTGGTATCTTTGGAAAGATAATTCAAATATATTTCATTTGATATATAGAAAGCCACCCAGTTCTTCATATATAACGAGTTATGGTTGATTGAAGTTGACCCAAATTTTGACGGTCACTAAAACTTGAACGATAGGAAAGTTTTCAACTCGTTCATGAGTTTAGGGACCTCTATGATCTTAATTCATGCTCAAATATATTCCCACATGATTTTAAAGTATTTCATACTTGGGAGGATATGTCTTAAATATTTTGACTTGGATTTTCAATTTACCAAATACGCTCTAAGGCTCAGACTAGAAAAGGATTTTGCGGGGCATTACATTATCTCCCCTTTGAGAACATTCATCCTCGAATGTCGCTTACTAGAGTGATATTATAGATCAAAAGAACTTACTCAAGAAATGGAAACATCTCAGATAAGGACTACGCAAATGGAACGACTGACATATAGAGTTATCACACTGGGCGTGCATATATGGTGCATGGAATACTCTACTGATGATATCATAGCTGAATTCTCATAATACACATTCACATCTGATGCATGGACTCATAACTGGGATGATCTCATGAATACATAACTGAACACAGGCTGAGAAGCTAAACTCTTTCTACTAAATACGCATATCTAATGCATGAATGTCTGGCTAAGCTGACTTTTGAAAGCACGACTTGACAATGCAACAATGATTGATGCTAAATTTATAAGGAAAATCTGAACATGTATCGAGATGAATCTAATGGAATTAAACATCATAATACCATGGGGTATCTCCCCTTGGGACTCTATGTCCCTCTAAACACACTTCGCTAAAATACTAGAGCGGTGCGTGGGGCACCTACAGACTGGGTCATAATTGACCGATCAAGATCTGAAACTTAGGCATGACTCATGCTAACATATAAGTTCAAAATGAGAGCAAAGTATCTATCAATACATGACATAAAGATGAAGGGCTCATAATATACCCGGGTCAATTTTAGGGGATCTTTCCCGATCAAGGCGAGCCAGAAGTGCATACAATCTATTATGAGCTGAAGGATGACTACGCTGACTTTGAGGAACTGGCTTAGGGCATTCTCGAACTTTGTGACCGGTCTCATCACATCCAAAGCACACATCACTACTGGCTCTACACATACCCTTATGATTCTTACCACATTCTTCACACAATGGGTAGGTACGAACACCACTAGTACTACTCTACGCTTTGGAGCTTGGCGCTCCCTCAAATCTGACACCCCCAAATGCAGGTGTGAGTACACTAATTGAAGATAGAGTTGGAACAAAAATTCCCCGACCATACTAAGAACTACTACCACCTTGAGACCCTGACTGTGAGAAACCACAACTACCTGTCTTGGCTCTCTTACTCACTTTCCCTCTCTCCTTCATCTTATTTGCCTCAATCTATTGTGCATGAATCATTAGCCTAGAAAGATCTATATCTCTATTGAGCATGGCAACTTTACACTCTTTCAACACATCAGTTGATATCCCGGTCAAAAACTTACTCATAATCGCTCTAGGGTCAGCTATCAAGTCGAGAGCATACTTAGCTAATTGGTTAAACTTAAGACAATACTCTTTCCCTATCACAGAGCCTTGCCTTAGGTTCATAAACTCTTCTGCCTTAGCTTCTCTCATTTCTAGCGGGAATAACCTATCTAAAAAGGCACTCTGAAACTCTAGCCAAGTCACGAGAGTTGTATTCACCCCTCTACTTTTCTCCCACATCACTACCCAATCATGGGCAATATCTTTCAACCTATAAGATGCTAACTCAACACTCTCCTCCTCTGACACATGCATAATCAGGGTGATCTTTTTCACCTCCTCAAGAAATAACTACAGATCCTCTCCTACTACTGACCCAAAGAATTCGGGCGGGTTCATTTTTATAAAGCTTATAATCCTGGCTGTGGCAGAATTCCCATCTTGGTGAGGTGGGACTGCAGCCTGACGGTTACCATGAACATTAGGCACCGCCTGGGCTAGCACTTAGAAAGCTGCCCGAAACTCTGCATATGACACACTCTTATTTTCAGGATCTACTGGCTGAGGGGGCTGATCATCAAACTTATGGACAAAGTCTCTGCGAGAAGGCATACTTTGTAAATGAAAGAATGAAGTTAATTAGACTGAGGATCAACTTGATCTCATGCTCACTCACATGATCTGACTACTGAAAGAAGGGAAATTACTCCTAAGTACATCCTGTATTCTCTTATACATAAATATGGCGCGCTACATACCCATGTACAAGACTCTACTAGATGCGGATTTTCAGGCTCCCTAGGATACTCTTGAACCTTAGGCCCTGATACCAAGTTTATAACGCCCCAAGATCTCATCCCAAGATGTCACATGGTGCTTATGGACCCAAAGGACCACAGGCTAACCCTTTTCTGATATCTGTACATGTACACTGCATAATATCTAAAATAAATGTGGAAAGTTGCCATAAGGTTCAACACATCAATACATACTCAAAACTAAAAAACTGAATACTAATACATCCATCTGAAAAGCCTCTAAATGTCTGAACTGTGGATTTGATGGGACATGTGCCCAACTAACTTCGTCAATAAAAAATAAACAAATTCTGAAACAATAGTAGTTAACTGAGACTCGTCCTCGAAAGAAGAGGACTCACTGCTACTGCTGTTGACTGGGACCAAACTGCTGAGGATAAACTGGTTCCTGGGCCTCTGAACCTTTGGTGTCAAATAAAAAGACATAGCGCAAATGCTTCAGTACAAAAATGTACTAAGTATGTAGATGGGGTAGGTTAATACAAGGGTTCATGCAAGCACAATATCTAAACTGAATAATCATGAAAATGCCGCATGAGAACACATACATAAATGCATAGAACATGAACACAAATATTGCAACTCTATATATTGAAACTCAGATACCACTTTACTGCAGACTGAACACACTACTAACACTGAGATACTGAATCACCGACTTATCTAATACTGATAACTGAGGAACTATGTGTGCTTATTTCAATGAATGAATTCTTAGGCTTACTACTTTCGACTGATAGTATTAGAGATCAACCTTTCTAACAGATGATTTTGAAGGCTTTATCATTTATAAGAAATATGATTATATCTGAATCTGACAACCAGAATATTCAATAGAAATCTAATACTGTGATCAAGCCTGTCTGATAGCATATCTTTGAATATATATCAAATAACTGTATGTGATACCAAGTGTATCTGATGGGATGGCCTATAAATCAATGGAACTAAGTTCCTCACAATGATAGATGACTGTATCTGACAGTCCTAATTTCTGATAACTGATTTTGAAACTGAGACTAAATCTAAAATTGAAACTATGGGAAAGTCACTTAACTGACATGTCCCGACCTACCATATGTGGGGTCCAACCTGTGCCTCAAT
Organism: Capsicum annuum; assembly: GCF_002878395.1. Taxonomy (NCBI): domain Eukaryota; kingdom Viridiplantae; phylum Streptophyta; class Magnoliopsida; order Solanales; family Solanaceae; genus Capsicum; species Capsicum annuum. Next base: position 841,952 of record NW_025834406.1, read on the forward strand.
TGAAAGGGTTTCATTACCGTGATACTTGTAAAGATAACTCTATGTGACCCTCATTTAGCAAGTCCACAAACGAGAATAGTGGAGCCCTCATCTAGCAGGTCAAGCCACCTTATCTACCTTCATCTAGTAGGTATGATGTCTCCCATCCACCCTCAACTAACAGGTGTGATATTTCAACCTACAACGGCTGCGTAGTTCTGGACCATAAGGATTGCTTCTAAGAATCACACCCTCTACTAGTAGGTGAGATCCCATCCTTGAGATTGCCCGGTGCTATTTTCAACTCCCAATTGAAAGACTAAGAACTGAATTCTCAACTGAACACTGGCTGAACTGAATCTGACACTAATCTTATTCTCAAAAGGTCTGAGTGAGTTACGCTGAGATCACTTAGTTTCTTATCTGACGGAAAAGATATCGAATCATAGTATCTGACTGATGGTACACAGGTTGAATAGATTACTCAAATTGCTTCTGAGATTAAGATTGAATGACTTGAATACTATTAGAACTGAGCTAATTACAGGTCTAAGGCTAGATTACTAACGATACAAATATTACAAAGATAACTGAGATTACTAAGCATTATTAAGCTTTGCACTTGTCTGAGGATATAGAGTTCTATAGTTCACTGAGTTCTGAGAATCATGGCTCGATTGGAATTATCAAGAAACTGACATAGGCTCTAGACAACAGCTCTATTTTTGGGTATAAATACCCCCAGGACTCGACAATATAAAAGTAAGACATAATCATTCTTCATCACAAATCATTCATGCATCATCACAGTCATCCATTCATCTCTACAATTATTTATTAATCATTACAAGCATTCATTCATCATTACAATCATTCATCTATTATCACAATCGTTAAAGAATCACTTCAAGTAGTTTATCATCATAATATACATTCCCTCTTAAGATCCTTAGGACATCACATTAAGCATTTAGGAAGCATAGACCTCTATTCATCATCATAACCACCAAAGGGTCACTTCAAACCTTTAAGGATCATCAACATTGGTTCACTATCATATACTAGCCTTGGGAAGACATGCTATTAGATTATACCCCCTTCAACAAGATCTTACATCAAGTACTTCATACCTATATCGGCCTTGTTATGTATTTGGATATCACTTGATTTGGGGGAAACTAGATACTAACACGTCACTATTTACTTGCTAACCACTTGATATGTATTAAAAGCTTAGCACATATCAAAGAGCACAAATCAGGGAATTTACAACCATCATATCTCGACTTGTTCACTAGGGTCTTTCAACAACCATTAGATACGACCAATTTTACACCTACTTGGGGATTTCATGCTATCTTGGCACATTTCACTCACTAAGGCATGCATGGACTAGCTCACAATTTGGGGTTTCCTATTCAACATACTATAGTGGCCCTTATGCTTCACCTAAGCTCTTTATCAAACCTATGGGGAACGTTCTTAACATATTTAACCATTTCTACACCCAAAAGTCATTAACACAACACATGGAAAAACAACTTTAAGAGGGTCTATCAAAAACATCACATGAATTACACATACTAGGGTCAAAGCTCATAAATTTTGTAGGCAAACACAAAAAAAAACTCAACAACACATTAAACATCCATTTAAACTCATACAAATCATTAACAACTCCTAAACATAAAAATCTTTTAGTTTTAAAAAGGATTCTTGAGCTTCTTGGATAAAAGGGACCCAAGAATCAACATCCATATACCTTAACCTCTGAAACTGGATGAACTTTAGTGCTTGAAACTTTATCCACACTTGAAATAAATAAATTCTTGAAGCCCACACTATGAGGAAGTTGATTCTTGAGGAAACCTTGAAGATTATGGATGAATTTTGGAAGATTAGGGTTCTTGAGAAACCCTAGATATTCTTAAGAGAATTGGAACAAGAATGAATTTTTCTTCTTTACTTGGGTATATATAGAGGGTCAAAGTGGGTGGAAAATAAAAAAATACCCTTTTAAAAATGCCCCTTAATTGCTGAAAAAAGATGGCTGACGACATCCATGACAGGCCATCAGACCTGTGGTAGGTTATCACGAAATGTTGTCAAAAAAGGATCAAATTTTCAATTTTCTACCTAAGGCTAACGATGTTGTCAGAAATATCGTTAGTAATTGACGATGTTGTCAGAAATGGCATAAAAAATATAACAGCACGTCAGAAACGTTGTCAGCCTTTTCTAGATTGATATGCTGGAGTAAAATGGCTATAACTCCTTGCTCCATTATTGGATTTTGTAGAAATTGGTATCGTTGGAAAGCAAATTCAATTATATTTCATTTGATATATAGAAAACCACCCAGTTCTTCATATACAATGAGTTTTGACTGTCACTAAAACTTGAACGATAGGAAAGTTTTCAACTCATTTATGAGTTAGGGGACCTCTATATCTTAATTCATGCTCAAATAGATTCCCACATGATTTCAAATTATTTCATACTTGGGAGGATATTTCTTAAATATTTTGACTCAGATTTTTGCTTTATCAAATATGCTCTAAGGCTCAGACTGGAAGAGGATTTTGGCGGCATTACATTAGGCATTATGGTTTTGTATCTTGATTATGTTATCACTAGTTCCCAGTAGATTAAAGGTCGTGAGATTCTCATGTTACTACTTAAGTTTTACCTTTGATTTAGCCTTGTTTATGTATATATATCTATCTAAAGTAGTTATAGTATTACCATATTTCCCCTTCCTTTTTCATTTGCATATGTTGTACATCCACTCCGTGGAATTATATACATATGAATATATATATGTGTGTGTGTGTGTATATACGTACATATATATATATTTCTTCTGTTCCTTATTCATATATTGTCCAGTGATATACGGTAGAGTGCTTAGGTTCCTGAGTATGGTTAAGATAGGAAATTTTATCCTTATTACCTCCTTAGCTTTATTATATTAATTTCCTGGATATTTGGGTGTAGTTTACATTCCCATTTGCAAGTTATTTATATTTGCATTATCGTTTGAGCTTAGTCGGAAACTTCCTACTCAGTACCATGTGTTTTGGTATTCATACTACACTTTTGCAGCCTACAAATCATAGTATGGGTTATCGACATTGTTATGTGTGTCGTGCAAAGCTGCTATGGTTTGAAAACATAGGATGAGATCCGGGCATTTGGAGTATTACAATTCTCCCTCTTGTGTACTTCACTAATCTCTATGTTGTATTCAAAGGGGTTGTATGAGTATATTAATTTAGTACTTCATTTTGTAATCTTATTGCAATAGAAGCTCTTGTACTGATTCCACCTGTTTTGGGACTATCTTATGCATTTTAGTCTTTTATTATATTTATTTCACATTCTTCCTTTATTTCTCTTAGAAGTCTGTTACTAGTTTTTTTGGTATATCAGTTGACTTACCTATTGGTGGATTATGGTAGGTGTCATCATAGAATAAGAAATTGGGTCATGACATACTAGACTTTGGTGAATAGCTAGCAATCCTTGATAGTTTGTAAGACAAACTCAGATGATATGCCTGTTCATCCTCACTTCAAGAATAAACGAGGATGCCATCTATAAATACAATTATAGAAATGTCTAAGTAATGATTGAACACCCTATTCATAGAGTCCATAAAAGATGCAAGATCATTCATTAGTCCAAAACACATAACAACAAATTCAAAATAACCATATCGAGTTTTGAAGGCTATCTTAAGAATATCACGTTCATTAATACTAGGAAGGGGATACTTTTATTTGACTGTGAATTATTTCAACTAATGGTAGTTGATGCACATGCTATGAGAACCATCGTGCTTATGCAAGAAAATAACTAGAGCACTCTATAGATACACGTTAGGCCTGATAAAACCCTTGTTTAGGAGGTCCTTCAACTGTTTTTTCAACTCCTTAAGCTAGACTGAGGCCATTTTATAGGGTTAAACTAAAATAGGTTCTATATCTTGAAAGAGATTTATTCTAAAGTCAATCTCCCAATCTTGAAAGAGATTTATTCTAAAGTCAATCTCCTAATCTAGGGGAACTTTGGGTAGATCTTCTAAAAATACTTCTGGAAACTCATTTACCACTCGAACTGATCCAAGTGTTAGAACTTTGGAAATTTAATCCTTAACCTGAACAAGATTATAGATGCACCTGTTGGAGATCAATTTTCTATCCTTAAGGTAAGAGACGAACCAGCCCATAGGCTTTGAGGTACAACCCTTCTACCCTAGAACTGGTTAATTTGGAAACTGGAATTGGACTACTCTCTTCCTACCATCAGTATAGGCATAGAAGGAATGTAGTTAGTTTATACAAAGAATGATATCAAAATCTATCATGTCTAACTCTATAAGATCATCTTAGGTGACTTTCTGGGAAACTATGATAAGCCAAATTCTGTGTACCCGCCTAGATATAACTGAGTCACCTACTAAAGTAGAGAATGGGAAAGGTTCTGAAAGAGTTTCAGGATTGAAATAGAAGTATACTTATATATAGGGAGTTACAAAAGAAAGTATGGCTCCAGGATCATTAAACATGAAGAACTATAATGTACTAGTAACTACATCAAGATAACCATTTTGATCCTAGTCTAAAGGGCATAGAACCTATTCCGATGCTATATGATAACCATAATAGATGAGCCACCCTACTGAGTTGGATAACCTGTGGGAGATGTTTAAGAGTTGGATGGACTCTGCTGATGACATCCATACCTCACCGTAAAGCCACTGGACATTTTGTAAGTCCGTGGCATATCTTGCCATACCCAAAGAAGCATCACTACTAGATATATACTCACCTTTATGGTTCCTACCATATTTCTTGCATACCATGTTGGTACAAATACTACGCAGACTACCCTGGGACTTAGAGCCTGGTGTCCTATCTCAATTGTCCTACCTAAACTTGGGCAGTGGGGCACTAGCGAAAGATGAAGTTGGGGCTAAATATTTCTAGAAAAATGAGAACAATTTCACCATCTGACCTCTACTAAGATAAATTGAATCTTTCTATTTTGTCCCTCCTATGCTCCCTTTCATTCCTCTAAGCTAGCACTTCTTCTATCTGCTGAGCATAAACTCTCATCCTGGGGATGTCTATATACTTTACCAACATATAAATCCTATATTTTTTACTACATCCTCTAAAATACCATACACAAACTTGGTCATACAGACCCTACAATCAACAACCATAGCTGGGCCATACCCTACAAACTGATTGAACTTAAGGGAATACTCTTTCACGCTTATGTTGCCCTATTTATTATTTATGAATTCCTACACCTTATCATTTCTAACTCAATTAGGAAGAACCTATATATAAATGCAATAAAGAACTCGTCCCCCTCAACTGATTTTTCTCTTCCCCTATACTTCTTTCATTGATATACTAGGTGTGAGTCATTCCTTGCAGCTAATAGGTGGCTAGTGTAGCACTGTCAATTGGGTTAACACTCATGATCTTTGTAACTTTCTAATACTATCCAAGAACTCCTATAGATCTTGTTTAGACTTGGACCCATAGAGTAATAGATAATTCATCCGAGTGAAGTCTTGGACTCTGGCTGTTGCTTCATTCACTGTTGGGTTGGCTAGTGACATAATCAACTGGTTATTCTAGGTGTTCATGGATTGGGCTAAAGCTATGAAGGAAGCCCTAAATTCATCATGGGATAGTTATTTATTAGAGGGTTTTCTAGAGCTGGTGGTGGCACTTGCTGATTCTCAACCCTGTTACATTTCTACTCCTTCTTCCATTAGTTCCCTTTAGTGGCTAATTCTGTAAACATGTAGATAATGAGTTAGAAGAAGGTTTTAATAAAGTTTACACTTCATCGCATGATATGAACACGAAAGAATTGAAACTTTTCCTAAAATGCTTTATAGACTCTGATTATAAGTGTGGCATGCTTCATGCCCATGAATAAGACTATTTAACGTGGCTCTCAGATGCCCTAGAACACTTTAAACCTCACTCCAATATCAAATTTGTTACAACCCAGGACTTCCCTTAGTCGTAATATGGTGCTTAGAGCCACACGTGACCACAAGCTAACCCATGTCCTGGTATGACACTAAGAATACTAAAAATAACTGATAAGAAATTATGTGGAAGCTAAACTAAATAATGAAATAAATATTTCAAAGAAAAGCAATAACAATATCTGAGTTTAAAACAAGAAGCTGAACATATAACTATATGTTTACAAGCCTCTACTAAGATTAATTGTTGGAACAAGCCCCCAGCCAATTCTAACTATCTAAACACTTAAGTAAAACAAAATGAAATATTGATACTAGCCCTCAAATGATCAGGACTCAACAAAATAATGTTGTTGTACGGTAGGTGATCGTACTAAGTATGATCCTAGTGTTAAAAATCAGAACCTATATTATGAGACAATATAATGCTAATGATATTTGAATGTACTGAGTATGTGAGATAGGAAATAAATGATAGAGGATGAAGTGACACATGTAGAATGATAAATTGAAGCAAGACTAAGTAATGAGCATGTGTTAGATGATAAACTGAATAACTAAAAACAAGGTCATGGAAGTAGCTGAATTCAAACTACATAATGTGAACTGTGGGATCTACTAATAACTTACATGCCCAATCTGAGATTACCGAGGTCCACCCTATAACCCCTGCTAGAAGAGTATTCAGTAAACCTTACCAAGGGTACAAACATTACTGATACGGATCTACTAAACTGATGTCTAATAGGACTAAGGTATCAAGCCTAGTATGATGAGTGAACTTTTAGAACTTATGGTGGTCCCATTGTTCTAGGAATTAGGGACTTCAACTAAAGGTCTTTGCCTAACTTTCAGTGAGCCTTCATTCATGTGTTCGTTCGATACGAAGTTCTACTCCTAATTAAATCATACTGACAACTACAATGAACAGTGATGAAGGATCTGAACTCAACCATTTGGTTAACTTTGGGACTCAATGGGTGAAAAGAGACCCATTGATGAAATCACTAACCTTGGAGAATTTTTTAAATTAGAAGCCTGAAGAAGATGAACCCTAACTCTACCTTGGGGAAAGAAATTACCTCTTGCTCTGTTTGAAACAAAGTGCTGGATGTTTTTACCTGTAATAAGGTCTTAGGATAATATTAACCTTCATAATCAACCTTGAAATACTCTAAAAGACATAGTTTTGATGTTAAAAAAGTCTGAAAAGACTGATGTACCACGGTAAAATTCATAACTGGAAACTACTAAAAGGGCTATTAACCTATCCCATAAGCATGGGAACAACCAAGATTGTGGGTTCTACTCATGGTAAAGAGCTAGATGAGAGTCCCAGAATATGATCAGAAGAATATCGTACGATCATGATATCTACCTATAATTTTACATTGGTCATCGGTTTTGAGGGTTCAATCAGGATCATCTGTGGGACTCATGATTATTCCTAGGATTGTTGTTTCAAATAACAATCATGCTTCCTTCTCATGGTATAAAGGTATAATTATCAACATTCAGATGTTGGTGCTGTCTAATTTTGATGAGACCATTGTACGACCATAAAATGTCACCATAGTCATGGTTTGGCTCGTGACATCTCACTATAGGATAATTCTTCACTAAAAAGGCAATAACTTTTCATTTTGATATCGGATTAAAGCAAAATAGGATGAATTGGAAAGATAGTTCAAATAACTAACTTTTTTGGATATAGATCTCAAATATGATTCAAAATATAGATTCAATTCTCGTTTGAAACAGATCATTTCATGAGGAATCAATCAAAAAGGAAAGTTTTGTCTTGGCTACGGGATAGGAAGTTCTTATGGTCTTGGTACATGGACAAATACCTTCTTATACTATTAAAACATGATGTTTAATTATCACGACCCAATTTCTCGCATCATGATGGCGCCTAATCCAAACCCGTAGTTAGAAATAGCTAGTAATGAACTACCCAAAGAGATGATGGAAAGTATGTGGAATAGATGTAATAAAAGATCAAATACATAATATAGTCCCAAAACTAGGTGGAATCAGTACAAGAACTACTAATATAATAATAGTACAAAAAAGAAATACCAAGGGAATTACACTGTTACAACTCATCTTCGAATACAATATGTAGACTAGTCTAGTACACAAGAAGGAGAAAAGTAATACTCCAAACATCAGGAGCTCACTCTATGTTTCCAAACCATGGTTTGTTTCGCACGATGCACACATTAATAATGATAAACTATACTATGATCTGCAGGTTATAAAAGTGTAATATGAGTACCAAACAGATAGTACTTAGTAGGCAACTGTAAACTGAGCTCCAAAGATAATGTAGATACATATAACATATAAATAGAACAAGAACTACACCCAAATATTCAGCAACCATATAAGAATGTCAATTGCATACTAAGGATAACTATCCTATTCATAACTAAGAAACTAGCATAATAAGGCTAAGGAAGTATTAAGGATGAACTATCCTATTTAAGCCATACTCAGGAATCTCAACACTATACCATATATCTATGGATAATTTAAGAATAATAGAAGAAAGAAGGATATATAACAGTATACAAGGCCAAGGAATGAATATACAATCTTAATAAATGAAGGAAGGAAGGGATATATGGTAATACCTTAGTTACTTATAGCTAGATAGATATATTTATATATATAAACAAGGTCAACTCAAAGTAAAACCTAAATCATCAAAATAGCTTCTCAAGACCTCATAATCATAGTAGGAACTAGTTCTAGTATACTCAGGGTTTCTAATCCATACATATAATCATGAGATAACCATGCATAGTAATTTAATTGTAAGGCAAAAGGGACAGAATCATGCCTCAATCTCTATACCAAATCAATATCAAAGCTACCATAAATTATCTATAAGAATGATCATAACAATAATATTAATAACAATAGCAATGACAACATAAGTAACCATCTAGTCCAAACAACCAATACCTAGTCGAGCCTTTCACGTACCCTCACTGTCCCAGGCTTAGAAGATTCAACCAACATACAACACACCAAAAGGAATAATCATCACCCATACCAATGCAACCCCTCATAAGTTTGATAGATATAGGCTCATACTGGTGATAGGTAATGCCCATTCAAGAATGAATGCAAAATATATAATCAATATCACAATCATCCTCAGGACTCAGACCCAGTATATAATCACTATCACAATCATTCTCCATCCTTGTTGGGTATATTAGCATCTCATCATAACCATCCTCAGGCCTTTTCGGGTATATAAGTGTATCATCATAACCATCCTCCATCCTTTCCAAGTATATATCCATATCATCATCATCATCCTTCGCCCTTACTGGATGTATAAACCTACCATCATAATCATCCTCCAGCCTTGCCGGATAAATGAGCATATCATAATAATCATCAATACATATATATATAACATCAATACTATAATTTGTCATTGTGTTTTACCTAAAATTTATATCATCATTACAACATCTCTCTATCCCAAACCAAAAAGACATGTATATAGATATAATAGGTGCACAGACTTAAGTCATAACTAGAAAGAGTGTAAATCCATTTCCTGGAGTGAACTTTAGGACTAAATCATTATAATAGTGTAGAAAGGGTCAGAATCTCTCACAACTAGAGTAATTAGTAGTATCAGATCATACACTGGAATCTATCTTGGTCAAAAGTTTACAACATCATTATTAATCTTTTACACATAAGTTCTTCATTAAGACAAGCAGTTATTGTTATGAAGAAATTTATTTTTGAGGTGAATAGTGGGATTTAACCATTACTTAGGAAAAATAGTAATAAGAACATATTTGAGCTAGAATCATATTATTTAATGACTTAAAGATCATGAATGTACCAAATCTAGGTATGTCATCACCAGTATTCAAATTATTGAACCATACATATCAATATATTCATAAACTACAAAAACATCATTTACAAGGATAAACACTTCATGGATGTCCAACCTATATAATCACATGACCTTGGGCTTAATAATGTGTCTGGAATAATTACAAAATGATAATGATGGCCTTAGGACCATATATGTTTTCAGAACTCATATCAATAATAATATTTGTAAACTATCTCGTATCTATAAACCATAGCATAACTATGAGGCATATCATCTCTATACGATATCAATCGTATCTATGAGGCATATCGTATCTATAGGCCATAAATCATCTCTATGGGTTATCTCACTTCTAGAGGTATGATATCAATAATTCATTTCATATCTAGGGGGCATAATATATCAATAATAATCTCACATCTAGAAGGCATAATATCAATACGACATATCACATCTAGGAGGCATAGTATATGAATTAGCATCTCATATCTAAGATGCATAAAATCAATAATGCATCTCACATCTAGGAGGAATGACATATCAATAAGCATCTTACATATAAGAGGCATAATATCAGTAAGAAATATCACATCTAGGAGTATATCTATAGGCCATATATCATAACTTTGTCTATGACTATATTATTAAGAATGTCAATGGACCATATCATAAATTAAGTCTGAAAGCAATATCATAGCTACAATCCCTTAATCATAATCTGGATAAACCCTCATCATTCACCCAGTCATGAAGTAACCTTATACTAGAGGCTCAAAAGTCTCAAGTATGTTTAAAAAGTGTAACTAAGTCCATAAGGGTTGACATAAGTTTTAGCCTGAGGTAGGCCAGAAGAACCCACTTTTAATCCTCAAAATCCATATTAAGTCAAATTCTACCCTGGAATAGGCTAAGGTGTCTATATTGATTTCTAGATGGTACATAAGCCATAATTAGCCCTAAGATAGGAATTCCACCTAGAGAATGAGCCATTAAGTCATTTCTACCTATTTTATGGTTTCAAGATCACTCAAATAGTCCAAATAAGGTTAATCATACTAATCACGTTTCCAACACTTAAACCACAACCCAAATCTAGCATCATATCATATCCATTCTATGGATTAGCTCAATCTATGAAGTAGACAATAGGTTCCTAGAAATATAACAAGTATTTCACCTTACGGGTTAAAACATTGATCTAATCTCCAAGCTTTAATAATCAAGACTAATTCATGGTGTTCTACCCATAATCAATCTTATCCTACCTCAAATCCGTAATACAAATCATTGAATCATCCACAAAACATTCATCTTCACTCCATAATTCTAAAATGTCATCACGCTATCAAAATCTTAATATATGCGTTATTAGGAGTAAAACAAGACCCGTATTGCCATATTAAGTGTCAGGTCAATTTTCAGGTCAAGAACAACCTTGTGGGGCTCGCTAATGGAATTTAAAAATTGAAATTGTCATGAGGTCCCTCGAAAGACAAAGAAGTTATGCTCAAAAGTTGAGCACAAATGGAATACAATTCGGGTTTCAAATCAGCCCTTAAAGTTTCAGAATTCAAAGCCCTAATTTCTTAGAATTTATCAAGAAATTGATAGAAACTATTCATAAATTCGAATGAAAATCATGGAAAAATGGATAACCAAGCTCCCCAAATCATTTACTAGCTTTAATCCCACTTAACTTACCCTCTAGGATTTTTGCTTCAAGATATGGATGAAAAATAGCCTAATTCACAACATAAGGGGTCTATTTATATGTAGAACACGTAAACTGAAGTCGTTATCACGATTAGCAGGTGTGCAATTGCACCAACTTATCAACTGAACAATGAGTTGCAATTATGATAAGGCTATGGTGATAGCACTATAACCCTGCCTAGGGTACTGCAATCACCACCCTTGGCTTGCGATCACCGCCACACTAGTTCACAGCTAAAACTTGGAAAATTTCCATATTTTCGTCAAGCCCTTGGGATTCATTGGAACCCCGTATACATAGACGAACTATGTAACCACACCAAATTGGATGTTTTGGACTAAATGGCATAATTGGATTTTCCATCCGAGGTCATTTCAGACAAATATGGGTCCCACACAAAAATTTCCAATTTCTAAACTTTTAGATCAATAGGTCAAAATGAGCCCGGGTGCATCCGGACCCGAACCAAAGGTCAGCCTAGCTAAAAATAAACATTTCAAAGCTTCTAGCACAGTCATAATTCTCATCTGAGACCATCTATTAGGTGTTTTGGAGCCTAAAATCCAAATAAACTATCCAAATCACCGAACCGATAGTTTCAACAAGTCATAAATGACCTGTAGCCACTTTAGGAAGGATTAAGATGTTGGAAATGCATGCAAATCAAAGAAACAACTTGGAGGGTCATTACAATATCCACTACTAAAAGGACTTTGGTCCACATAAGTCAATGGATAGAAACATCTCAAAATCTCAAAAAACTGAGGCACTAGGCCCGCATAGTTTGAGCATTCATCCCAGATAACCTCCACGAAGAGAGAACACTTTGAATGGATTTTGCCATGATTATCCCTTTTTCAACCAGCTCTCTGACTTTATTTCCAAATAACCAAAACTCAACTTCAACCACCAGTTGTACTCCAATTGAATCAAAAAGGTTGAGGCTTACAAATCCAAACCTTGACACACTGATACCATCTTAATACATATCTAAATAAATAGAGGCTCATCAAACCCAAAACCAACCCAAGGCATGAGTTATATAATCAACTCCAAATCCAAATATAACCTTCCTTTACCATTCCAGGCCAGCTATCCACTCCAAAACAGAAGGAATAACGTTGAAGTCTTGTTTGTCCAATCCCGTCATAGAGAACTCAAAGAACTAAAGCTGATCCACTGAAAGTCCATACAAAAATATGAGAATAAGCCCATAAGGTGATATCAAGGAACAAAAATAGAGAAAATTAAGGAATGCAATATATGCCAAAGCTAAAACTAGTCTAGATGGTAATCAAAACTGAATCCCAAAAGTCAAAAGCATAACTACTCATCATTGAATGATCAGCACTAGGATGTCCCTTCAATCGAGAATGAAACCATACTAAATTCAACACAAGTATATTATTCCCAATGAGTATATCAACCAAAATTCCCAAAGAAAATTGAATACCCATGGTCAAAATTGAAGGAACCAATATCGAGTTAATGGGATATCATTTAAACACATATCAACTATAATCTATCCAAAGTTGAGAAGATCAAATAGGTAACAATGGACTAGGCTCAACCAGAATCAATATGAAATTCGAACGGAGATAAATCTAAAATGAACGTTGCATTGAAGTTGTACAAATCCAAGATGAAATCTCAACACCAAGTTTGCATCAATCGATCTCAACTACCCAAACCAGACCTGAAGATGAGCAGGCATTCATACTTCAACTATATCATAACTTCCAAATACCCCTCCTAAGGCATTAAATTCAAAATTGAACCAACAAATCCAAACTAAACTCAAATACTCACATTGACCATAGTGTCTGAATTAGACACATCTACATTAAATCATACTGAGCTGAAATTGAAATATAACTAAAGAACAAAATTGCAATAGACGGTAAATAACGAGTTGAAAACATAGGAAATTAACTCTAAATCTGCTGGAGGTATAAATTATCAAAGCATTCTTAAATACTCCCTAAGACTGCAAACCACACTAGTAATTGTAAAAACTCTTGTAACTCGAAGAAATGTAACTTTAGCAGAAAATTAATCAATCTAATACTCAATCTTGGCAAAGAATTATCTTTAGCACATATTATCGAGGAGAAGCACTTCATCAAATATTATTAGGCCTAACAAACTCTAAAATGAGGATTTTCTTAATCCACCCAAGTAGGACAATCATAACTCGATCAATCCATAAATCACACAATCGAGGGAGAATGCACCAATCTAAACACCAATGCCAACGTTTAGACCAGTACTAGAAAATGAACCAAACCACTCAAGATAAATAATTTCCAATTTGCCAACTAAAGAAGTATTCACAAGAATTATCTCTTGTCTCCAACTTTATAACTCTACTAGAACAAGAATTGCATCACAGTGATAATGGGGCATCCAACTCCATGCTGATAATAGGGGTAAACCAACACTAATAGATGAACCCAAAAAATCTAAGAAATGAATACAAGACCTCTCAACATCAATATCAAGACACTACCGGGCAATGAAATAGCCACAAATAACGAATTAACCCTAAACTAGTTAATCTAAAAAACAAGCTACATATAAAGGGATAGACAATATAACAACTTTCGTAACCCATAAGGCAAGTCTAAGGATTCCAAACTAAAGAATGACAATATAACAAAATTGCCAAGATTAGAATCATATAGAACCACAGAAGGTTAACTTACCTTTGATACCACTATTGACTCCACACACAATCTAACACAACCAACAAAAGATGAAAAAAATCAACATCATGTTTCTTTAAGAAGGAAATCATCAAATCAAGCTATAGCTTCTCAAGCTACCGAATAAGAACCAAAGTAACAGAATTCTAACTAGATAACACTAGTCTAAATAGCCTCCCACTGAGTATTAATTACATAAAATAATAGCAATATAAGAGCAATATAACCATTTATATAATGAATAGGTAGTACCAAAATAAAAATCAATAGCAAATACCACTCACGGCCACAACAAGGCTAATATGCCAAGATAAATGAGACTCAAACCCAAATGCTACACCCATAGGGAGAAAATATCAATATAGATCTACTCCATCCACTACTAAAAGAAATACACCATGGGGGTAGTCATAAAATAATGAATTCAATAACAAGTCACAAAATAACTAATATGAACTCATCAAGTCATAGTGAAATCTCCAACCACAAGCCTGAAGGATCGATAGGAAAATAAATTTGAATGGTACCAAACTCATACAACCGATGGAATTATCAACTACGGCGCCAAGCACACTATTGATCTGAGGTGTATTTATGTGCTTTAGTGTTGTCATCCTAGCCTATTTAGCCTTGTTTTAAGGATAATTCATAATCTTAATGTGTTAATGATGATATAAATAAGTATCGAAGTATTTAAGTATGTGATTATATTGTTTAAAGGTGTTTTTGAACAAGTTTATACTTAATTTGGTCACTTAGAATTCAAACAAGAAAGTTAGTGTTACTAGCTTGAGCTAGGTGTTGTTCTTGTTGATCGCGATGGATTCTAATGTATATAATGAGTTCCTAAGGGTATGATTATGTAATTATATATGGAACAATTTTTTTATAGTGTTTAAAGTACAATTGAATCAATCCAACAACCCAAACCAAGCTAAAGATTAAAAGGGGCAAAACTAGTATTCTTAGCTTAAGTTTCTAGTTTGTCATCTTGAATGTTGTGTTGTTTTGAGCTCTAGTTTGTGGTTTTTAATCCTATAGGATTATTGGAAAGTTGATTATGATATATATGAAGGATATAAAAGCTTAAAACCAAGTGGAAACAACTTTAAAAGGCATGAAATAGATCAGCGAAAGAATAAGATGCAACTTGATATAAACTGGACTCCTGGGATGTCAAGGGCGCGTCGCGGTACCAAGCCATGGCCTAATGGTTCGTTCTATACATAGTTGGATTTCTATGGGACCCAAAATAGTATGTATCTATGATAAGGTCACATCACACAGTTAAACATGCAATATCAGTCCCATGACATGGCCTAGTGCAATAATGCAACAGTTTAGTCCTCCAATAAATAGGACACTTATACTTGATATTATACACCTTGACCAATTTAAAACTTTGAGAGAGGATATAAAACACTTCAATTAGGGTTTTTATCTCCTTAATTTAAATTTTTAATTAATTTTATCAAGTATTCAATTATTTTGATTACTACTATGTCCATGAGTGGCTAAAAGTCCTTTTTCAGGGTTAAGGCCAAGAACATGATTATTATTGCTTTGAATTAATTTAGTTTGGATTTTTTTATAATAATTGGTTATTTTTATACCCTTGTTATAACTATTTGAGGATTCATGACATTTTGAATACTTCTATTATCATCTTTGTGAACTAGAGAGGGGGAATAAGATGAGAAAACATAGGGGTAAGTAGAGCAAGGTTCTTATTCTTTTATAAAATAAGGAATTTGAATAAGATTCTAGGATAGGGATATACCTATGATCCTCATATGTTTTACTTGTAGGATTATAGCTTCATTTATCTAATTGGATTATTGCATTCCCGCTCAATGATGTAGTTGCAATGTCTAAGTTAGGTAGAAAATTAGAGGTCGGGAGACCATGATCATACTATAAACACTACGAATCTACAACCAAGATAAGTAATCCAAATAATGAAGTTCAACAGCATAGTATGATTGTTCATAAAGTCGTAACCCCAATTTTCTCTCCATTGGTTGTCCAAGATCTTTACTTTATTGCATAGTTGTAATACCCCGATTATTTCTTAAGCCTAAATCCATATTCTGAGTAGATATGTATGACTTCCAAAGTGATTAATGTTTAAACCATGTTGTATTTCTCTAATTTCTACTTTTTTCATGTAGATAATTGAATAATCTTTCCATCGATACCAATTTCATCAAAATCCAACATCGGATGAGTGAGTTATGCCTATTTTACTCAACGGTATTGGATTGCCCAGGTTTGACGGTCGACCTGGTGGACCATCACGTCCCTGGTGGACCGTCAAGTGCCCCCTCAGTCTAAGGCAGTGACTTCTTTTTCAGGCCATCATGTGACGGCCAAGTTGGTGGACCGTCAAAAAGTTGACGGACCATCACGGGGTCCTTCAGGTCGAGACAGAATGTCTCATTTATGGCCCTCGAGTGACGAACGACTTGGTGGACCATCAATTTCCTGATGGACCATCACTTCAACCGTCACATCGAGACAGAACATTCTAGTTTTTGCGTTTAAGTGACGGACAACTTGGTGGACCGTCAGTCCCTCTGACGGAATGTCAGGTCGACCGTCACAGGCCCCGATCAGCAAATTTCAGCATTTTTCAAAAAGGGCATTTTGGTCATTTCATCCTAATATGGTCTTCTGTATATATCAAAGTGGAGAAGAGTCACTTATTTTCATTCTCCTTTCTCTTCCAATATTCCAAGAATCTCCTAGAAACTAGGGTTTCTACAAGATCCAAAATCCAAATCCTCTTCCAAGAAATTCAAAGAAACTTCCATGACTTTCTCCAAGTTGTTCAAGAACTAAGTTTCTCGAGTCAAAGGCATCAAAAATCTTGGCCTAAAAGTGTGAGAATAGTTCCAAATAAGTATCTACATCTTCAAATCAAAATCCAAGGTACGTGGGGTTTGAACAAGAACACTTCTTTTGTTCTTGTACCTAAGGATTTACTTTGTATTATTGATTTACATGATTTTTGCAAGTGGGTTTACACCCAAATTTATTTATGTATGATTTATGAGACTTGAGTTGAATAAGCTTGATATTTATGGTTATTTCACCATCATGCTTCTTAAATTGAGTATTTATTCTATGAGTTGTATATTGTCATTATATATATTAATGATTTCTAAGTGATTTATGATAAGTGTCAAGATTTGTGTTTTTATATGAGAGATTTGACTATTGAATACATATCGATACTTGAGATTTAAAGTCAAGAATGAGTCCAATGATGTTTCCTTGAAGCTTTGGCATTTGAAATGATTTGATAAGTAAGGATACTTGATGTTGAGAAAGATTATTTGATTTTAAGTTGAGTTAGGAATCCACAGTCGTACATGATTTATCAATGAGATATAGAGTTGTTTTGGTCATCATGATAAACCCTTGAGTTGATATTGATTGAGGTGGATTTCCTAACGCGTTCTGAGCTGAGTCTGGAAGTAGTATTTAGCATCGAGCGGGAAATTTGGTATTTCCCCAGAACTACGTGCCACTGTAGGATTGATATTGATAATTGTGGGCCAAAGGCTGAGTATGAGATCGTGATAATGAGATTAAGGTTGTACTCCCTGGCAAGAGTACGATACCCCTGTTATTGTAGGGTTCTCTCCTTAGGAGGGCAAATAGTTGAACTCTATATGGCTCACATAGAGTAATTATGTTGGTTATAAGAAACTCCCAATCCCATAATGATCTAAATACCTTCAGTTATCGAGTTGCTCTTAGTCATGAGTCAAAGATTTTGGAGTTGAGTCGAATGATTTATGAGATTTATAAAGCACGTGTTATTACTGATGATTTATAGAAATAATGTTTCAGATAATTCAAGTGAAGAGCGTTATTACTGTCAGCATGCATGGT
Organism: Capsicum annuum; assembly: GCF_002878395.1. NCBI lineage: Eukaryota > Viridiplantae > Streptophyta > Magnoliopsida > Solanales > Solanaceae > Capsicum > Capsicum annuum. The sequence goes on from NW_025834406.1 coordinate 860,149, forward strand.
TTTCTTATACATTTTTTATATTATTTAAAATGTTACATCCACCCCTACATACTTAGTACATTCCCAAGTACTAACTCTCATACCCTTTTGTATTCTATATTTCCTCGTGATATAGGTTCAGGAACTCAGTCTCAGCAGCGATAGTGATTTTTTAGTACCTTCTTCGACACTTCTGCAGTTGGTGAGCCCTCATGGTTTGAGGACCTATATGTCCGATTTTGTCTTGTCAATAGATGGTTATTTATTTTTAGTTCAGTACAAGTCAGTTGGGGATCTGTCCCAATGGCTCTTCAGTCTTATATAGTAGAGGCTTTGTCAGTCTAGAGTACTAGCATGTACAAAACCTTGGTATTTTGATTGTACAAATAGTATTATTTTGTATCTCAGTATGTTCATGGCATGATTATTCTTCCTTATCACCACTCGATTATTATCATGGTGAATTATAGGAGTAAACACAGGCTTAGAGGGTTAGCTTAAGGTTGTGTATGGCCTTAAGCATCATGTGACATCTCGGGATAGGTTCTTGGGGCATTACAATAGTTTACTTTAATTAAAGTTTACAATTCACAAACTCTTTTGGTTACTTTTGCATCAATTTAATGTCAATAGTTGAATTGGAATTTGATAGTTGTTAAAATAAATCTCTGAGTGATCGATATTCAACTTTGTAAAAGTACATTGTATTACTTGGTGAGGCCACATACACTTGCATGTGTGCTTGGGCGCAATAAGTTTTTGGCGACCTTGTCGGGGACTTGTAAATTAGCAACTATTTTTGTTTTAGTTTTACTTTGTAGATTTATTTGGGCTTTATGCTTGTTCTTTGGTATTGAATTTATAGAAAATAGGTTGATAAATTAGTAGGTTGCCACGAGATAGGGAATTGGTCGGACCAAACCCCGAACCCAAGCGATTGTATCATCAATTGAGGAGAGAAGCAGAACTTCTTCACCGATTCCCATAAATTTGCAAGGAATAAGACAATCTGACTCTCATGGCTGAAGATCAACTAACCCACAGGATAGGTTGCTAAGTGGAAATCCGACTTTTGACAAATTTGACCTCTCTTTTTTAGAAACCGACTGTTAGAGGTAATTTTGAGCTAAAAAGGAATATGGTACAACTTTTGATCAGTAGTGGATAGTCTTTGGGGCTTTCACAGGAAGACCCACGGTCCATCTATGAAACATTCTGAAGATCAGTAACACATTCATCCTGACAAGTATGTCAACTAATTAAGGCTTACACTATTTCCCTTTTCATTGTTGGGGGAAGCAAAAATGTGATTGAATGTTGAGACGACAAATTCAATCACAACCTGGGATGACTTACCCTAGAAATGCCTCCTATGATTCTTTCTATCTAGAAAGACTATGAGATTGCCTAGTGAAATTTTATGATTCAAACAAAAGACACATGAGAATTTATACCATTCTTTAGAGTGATTCAAAGCTCTTCTTTGGGACTATCCATATCCTGAGCAGTCTAATGAGGTAGTAGCTCACATTTTTGTTGAAGTACTTGACCATAACACAAAAATTTAACTAGATTCAGTTGTAGGTGGTTATGATTTGGAGCTAACTTATAATGAGCTTTATACTTTGTTGAAATGAATTGCATAAGGAAATCCTGAGTGGTATTTAGACTCAAGAAATGCTATGAAGAAAGTTGCAGGTGTGTTGGAGCTGGCTAGTTTACCACTATATCCGCTTAAATTACTGCGCTACAAAATTAGTTGACTATACAGATGGGCAATACAAAGTTGGGTGCTACACAGCCTATAGCAACAATGAATGCAATTCAGCAAACGTATGGTTGGTATGGGTTCTGTGGTAGTGGTTATGTTACAGATATATGTGCTACAAATCTTGAGTTTGTCATGGTTATGGGCAATGCTCAAAGGCTGAAATATGTAACGTCTATAATCAAAAGTGGCAGACTCAGCCACTAAATACATCATGGAACCACCAACAACAGCAATTTCAGCCACAACAAACTCAAGGGAATCAGGCCATAAATAGCAATATAGAGGAAATGCTGAAACAAATTTAGCTTATCAAACATAATTGGCAGCGGATATAAAGAGTCAAAAAGAAGATATGAAGAATTAACAAACTATTACGACGAGCTTGGAGTTGGAAATAAGGCAATTAGAACAGGCACATAATGTCAGGATTCAAGGTCATTTTCCAAGTGATACTAAAAATCACAAACAAGTTATGGAAATCACATTAAGGAGGGGTAAGGAGATAAATAAAGAACCTCCAATAAAAACTAAGAAGGTAGATGCTGATTTGGTTTCGAAACAGGTAGATGACAAGGATGCTAAAAATTTAAGAAAGTTTGAGTACTCAAAACCCACAGCTACTGAAGAGGTGAAGAATATCCCACTATTACCTTTCCCATAGAGGCATATAAAAGTGAAAGAGGATGCATGCTTCAAGAAGTTCTTTGATACGTTCAGAGAGATGCACATTAACTTACCTCTTTTAACTATTTTGTAGGGAATGCCCAATTACATAAGTACTTGAAGGATGTGGTCTCTAATAAAATTAAGCTGCAAGATATGGAGGTGGTAGCACTCATTGAGGGGTGTAGCTTAGTGGTGATGCAAAATATGCCCTAAAATCTCAAGGACCCTTGAAAGTTCACTCTCCTTGTTCAAATTGGGAATTGTGAGGTATTCAATGCACTTAGTGACTTAAAGGCAAGCATAAATTTAATGCCTCTTTACTTGTTCAATACTTTGGGCTTGGGGAAGCCGAGACCGAGCTCTGTGTTGTTACAACTGGAAAATCAGACCATATCTCATCTTGATAAAGTCATAGTGGATGTTCTCATCAAGGATGGTAAGTTTTTTATTCCTGCTGACTTTATTATTTTATATTTTCAGGTAGATAAAATAGTACCAATTATCTTGGGACATCCATTCTTAGTGAAAAGAGGAGCTTTGATAGATGTAATAAAAGACACGCTCACAATAAAGCTGGATGATGAAGAGGTGGTTTTTAAGGTTTACAAACCACTTAATGCAATATCCCACTACTAATATTTATGCACGATGATGGTGATTGAAAGAGATAAGTGTGGGATGGTGTAGTCTATTCCATAAAATATCTCTTTGGACTTCATCATTGAGCAGCCCAAGCTTTTAATACCATATTCTAACATAATGCAAATTGATGAGCCTGAAAAGGCTAGAGTTGAGAAAGTTGTTAACCTTGAGAGTTACCACTCAAGAGGTCAGAGATGAATAAGAAAATGGTGTCCTAGTGTGGAAAGAGGATGAATGAATATAGATAAGTCGTAGATTGGGTCGTTTCGTGACACTACATCAGGCGCTACTTTGGAGGCAACCCAAGTTAAGGTAGGCTTAAATTTTTAGTATTCTTAGTTTTTACTTCACTAGTTTTTGTTTTGTTGAGTCATAGGTTGATGGTAAGTCTGAGTACCAGAAAACTTGAGCTAAGAAGAATGGCGAAGACTAAGAGTGGGGTTCCCCAGACCCCCTTGATGAATAAATATGATACTAGCTTGACCTAAAGGATTTAGGGAGTATTTATGTATCTACTTTTAAGTATACTTTGTGGCAAAGTAGATTTTTAAGTGTGGGGTGGGGAAATTCCTATTTTTAGAAGTAATTTAAATTTTATTTTTGTGTAAGGAATACTTGTAGAATGTTCTTGTTGGTGCTATATTTGACTGCATAATGCAAGCATTTTGGTTGTAAAGAGAATGTTTATTGTGTGAATGACTACTTTTTAGACTTCTAGGCTCGTGATTATGAATCTTGTACTTGTTGGCTTAATTTGAATTCATGTGGTTGTTTGGTTAAGAGTCTATGATGATTCCACTTAAGTTGACCATATTCCATATGTGATGTGAGTTCTTTGTATACTCTTTGTTGTATATGATGTCTAGAACTTTCCTGGTGTGTGTGCCAAGTAAAATAAAGAGTGTGGATTTCGGAGATGATATAGGTATTTCTTAAATATCCATGTTTATAACCTTTTTTGACCTACACTTGTGTAAAATCTTAGCTAACTCCTTTGATCCTTTAGCTTATTTTTTGGTAACCTCATATGTATCATAATCCTCTTCTTTGATAGACCTTAATTTGATCTAAAGGTCCTAAGAGCTTTAGTGTAAAGTTAATCCAGTAAGGAGTTTGAAAATAAGGGATAAAAGGGGAAAGTGAAGCCCCAAAGTAATGATTATTGGTGTGTAAAGTAAATGTTCAACAAAATCTAGTGGCTTACCACAATAAGCCCGCATCGCTGAGCTAGACGCAAAAAATTAGCCCCGCATCGCAGTGAGGATTATGAAGTAATAGGATATACTCCCACCACATTGTATGTGAATGATCTTAATGATATGGGGAAAAATAGAATAATTAAGTAGACAAAAGTGGTGTAATTTGGTTTTTAAAGGTGTCTTAATTATATAATATGATTTATTAAAGAGCTTAAGGAAGATAGTCACTATTGTTGGTCTGAATAGTTCCTTCTCGTCCCTTAGCCGACATTACAATTCGTAAAGACCTATTTTGATCCTAAGCATAACATTCTGATATTATTAGAGTACTACACTAAGGGAAAGAATATGGTTCATCATTTGTAACTTGTGAATTCTTTTTTAGATTGAGCGCAATTTGATTCTAGTACCCATTATGTGATAAATTGCATTTATGTGAGTGATTATAGGTAACTCTCTTATTGTGAGGGAACATATTTGATGAATATTGAGTGATTTATATGATGTCTTAGATTGATCAATATTCATAAGTCTACCACTTGGTGAGTCAATTCTTAAGGCTAGGATGTTTTGGAGTAGTATTCTTGAACTGTCAATTGTGTATGTAACATGTTTAGCGAAAAAATTGGCATTCTGTGTAGTAATTATAGTACTAGCTTGAGTGTCTTTATTTTAGTAGAATTGTATAGTCACCTCATATTTTGATTCTTAGATTAAAGAGTTGTCGATGATGAACAAGACTTTAAGTGAGGGGTGCTGATCAGAGGTGTATTTATGCATTTTAGTGTTGTAATCCTAGCCTATTTAGCCTTGTTTTGTGGAAAATTTGTCAGATTAACGTGTTAATGATAATATAAATAAGAATCCAAGTGTTTAATTATGTGATAACAATGTTTAAAGGTGTTTTCAAACAAGTTTGTACTTAATTTGGTCACTTAGAATTCAAACAAGAAAACTAGTGTGAGTAGCTTGAGCTAGGTGTGTTGTTCTAGCTGATCGCGATGGATTTTAATGTTTATAATGAGTTACTAATAGTATTATTGTGTAATTATGTGTGTAAAATCTTTTTTATGGTGTTTAAATTACAATTGAATCAAGCCAAGAGTCAAAACCAAGTTAAAGATCAAAAGGGGCAAAACTAGTATTCTTAGCTTAAGTTTCTAGTTTGTCGTCTTGAATGTTGTGTTTTTTTGAGCTCTAATTTGTGGTTTTTAATCCTATAGGATGATTTTAAAGTTTATTAATATTATATATTAAGGACATACAATCTTCAAATAAAATGTAAACAACTCAAAAAGGAGTGGAATGGATCAATGAAAGCACGAGATGCAACTTGACGCGAATTGGACACCTGGGATGTCAACGACGCGTCGCTGTCCCAAGCCATGGAATAATGGAATATTATACATATTTTTGTCTTCCTAATGGACCCAAAATAGTGTGTATCCATGATAAGGGTACGTCGCACAGTTAAACATGCAATTTTAGCCCTGCGTGCTGCCTATTGCAAAAATGTGGCAGTTTTGTCCTCCTATAAATAGGACATTTGTACCTGATGTTATATACCTTGGCCGACTTTTAAACTTATAGAGGGGATTTAAAACACTTCATTAAGAGTTTTTACCTCTATACTTTAGCTTTTTAATGGATTTTATCATGTATTCAATTATTTTGATTACTACTATGTCCACGAATGGCTAAAAGCCCTTTTCTGTGGTTAAGGCCAAGAACATAATTATTATTTCTTTGAATTAATTTAGTTTGGATTGTTTATCATATTTGGTTATTTTTGTTACCCTTGTTATAACCATTTTGAGAATTCATGAACCTTAGAATACATCCATTGTCATCTTTGTGAACTTGGGAGGGGCAATAAGATTATAGAATATGGAGGTAGGTAGAAGGTTCTAATTCTTTTATAAAATAAGGAATTTGAATAAGATTCTAGGACAAGGATATACCTATAAGCCTTTTTTTGTTTACTTGTAGGTTGATAGTTTCATTCATATAATTGGATTATTGCATCTTCGTTCAACGATGTAGTTTCAATGTCCAAGTTAGGTAGAGGATTAGAGGTCGGGAGACCATGATCATACTATAAACCCTATGAATCAACAACCAAGATAAGTAATCAAACTAATGAAGTTCGATAGCGTAGTATGATTGTTCGTAGAGCCTTAAACCTGGGTTTCTCTGTATTGGTTGTCCAAGAACTTTACTTTATTGCATAGTTTACTTTAATTTCAATTTATAATTCACAAACTCTTTTGGTTAATTTTTCATCAATTTAATCTTAATAGTTGAACTGGAATTTGGTAGTTGTTAAAACAAGTCTCTGAGAGATCGATTCCATCTTTGTAAAATGACACTATATTACTTTATGGGACCATGTACACTTGTATTTACGCTTGAGTGCAAAAACTATCTCTAACTGAAGGTGCCACAATATCACGAGGCTGATCTTAATGAGATGAATAACTAGCAATCTTATATCGAGAACACTCTCTAGACAGTGATGGATCTCTTGCCGTCGTACCAAATTCCTGAAGCCCTAACCTAGAGAGAAACATAAAATAACCCTAAATAACTGGCCATCTGACGGTGAGAACCCTATCTACTATGATGTCCATACTTCCAGGAATCGTAGCCTATCTCAGAAACTCTAGGTTGGCGGGGAATACATGTTAACTTTGTTTGATCACTAGCTCGCATCTAGGGCACTCTTTGGATCAATTTTCTATCTTATCACAACCAAAATAAGTTCCTAAAATTCTTTGAGATGATGCCCCTCATAATCTAGAATGACTACCATGGCCTGAAGACCCATATCGAAAACTCCACAAGGTCTGAGGAGAACTTTTCCCGCGATGATTACCATGACTAATTTGAGAACCACTCATTGTCTGAAATACTGCCTACGTAAAGCTGATAGGCTACAAGAAAATTTGGCCTCTACCATAAGTATCCTCACTCCCAGATAAAATACCAATAGCGTTAAAGTAATGGGATGGCCTCTTGCTGCATCCCCCATAAGTCTCAATACATGCTCTCTCCATTTCCCTCTCATAATTCTTAACCTGAAAGAAGGAAGACCCAACTGTTATCAAGTTCTCAAATGACAAAGGGACTAGAAAAGCTAATCCTCAAATAAATCCATGGACCAAGTCCTTCTTAGAATAATATAACATAAGAATATTCTTCGCCCACTTAAGAAACCCAATCTCATACTCAGAAACTGATAAGAACCCTGATGAACACCAATAGACCTAACTTCTGTTTGAGAAATATTTGATGATCTGAATGTAATCCCTTACTGCTAGGGGTCTGCAAGATCCCCAATGCTGAGCCTCGAACTATTGAAGTAGTCACGAGCTCTACTAGAGCCTGATATGGCCCTAAATCTTTTGGCTGACACTGAAGATCTTTGATATCCATCCTTGACTCTCTAGTCTGACGTTGTGCTGAAGCATTGGAAACATATGTTGAAGTCTCATCCGCATTCACCGACCATCTCACATCATCAATTTGGGTTAGAATAGAGTCAAAGAATATGTTTGAGGCTCATAGCAATATGGCATACGACAAGGAGTCAAAAAATGAATTTCCTAAGAATGTCCCAGTAGCCTTCTAAAGATAGATTGTTAACATCTCCACACCAATCTGTAGGACTCTACTGAACACTTAGCTCTTGAACTAATACACCGGCGAACCTAGCTCTGATACCAATTTTTCATGACCCTAGCTGTTGGATCATGATGGCGCTGCATAACCCAACAATAGGCAAGCCAAACCCATAGTATGGAATCACTAGTAAAGGACTATCCAAAGAGATAAAAGAAAGAATCCAGAGTATATGTAATAAAAGATCAAATACACAATATAGTCCCAAAACCTATTGGTATCAGTACAAGATCTTTCAATATAATAAGATTAAAAAAATAAAATACCAAGGGTATTACACTGTTACAGCACATCTCCAAATACAACATAAAGACTAGTCTAGTCCATAAGAGGGAAGAAAGTAATACTCCAAATGTCAGGATCTCACTCTATGTCTCCAAACCATGACTACACCAAACGACGCACACATCAATGACGATAATCTGTACTATGATCTACAGGCTACAAAAGCATAGTATGAGTACCAAACATTCGGTATTCAGTAGGCAATTGCCAACAAAACTCCAAAGATAATTTAGATACATATAACATATAAACAGAATGAAAATTAGACCTAAATATCTAACAACCATATAAGAAAGACAACGAGATAATTAGGATAACTATCTTATTCATAACCAAGAAACTATCATAATAAGGCTAAGGAAATATTAAGGATAAACTATCCTATTCCAGCCATACTTAATAATCTAACCACTATACGATATATCCCTACCTAATATACGAATAAAGGGCAAAAGAAAGATATATAACTACATACAAGGAGAAGAAATGACTATACAATATGAATAAATGAAGGAAAGAAGGAATATATGGTAATACCTTAGCTATATATAGCTAGATATACATATTTTATACATATACAAGGTCAACTTGATGTACAACCTAAATCACCAGACTAGCATTTCAAGACCTCATAATCATAGTAGGAACTAGTGCTAGTATACTCAGAATTTCTAGTCAATACGTCTAATCATGAGATAATCATGCATAATAATGTAATCGTAAGGCAAAAGGGACAAAATCATACCTCAATCTGTATACCAAATCCATTCAAAAGCTTCTACAAATTAGCCATTATAATGATCATACCAGTAATAATGATAATGCTAGCAACGGCAACGTGAGTAGCAATCTAGTCCGGACAACTAATACCTTGCTGAGACTTTCACGTACCCCCACTACCAAGGCTTAGAAGGTTCAATAAACATACAAAATACCACAAGGCATAATCATCACCCAAACCTATGCAACCCCTTATAAGGCTGATAGATATAGGTGCATACTAGTGATAGGCAAAACACATGCAAGAATGAATGCACAATATATAATCAATGTAACAATTATCCTCTAAACTGAAATAGTGCATATAATCAGTATCACAATCATCTTCTATCCTTTTCGATTATATATGAATATTATCATAATCATCCTCCGACCATGCTGGGTATATAAGCATATCATCATAGTCATCCTTAAGCTTTGATGGGTATATAAACATACTATCATCAGTAGTATTCGTTCTTGCCGGGTATATAAATCTATCATCATAATCATCCTTCGGACCTATCAGTTATATGAGCATACCATAATAATCATCAACACATATATATAACATCAATTCTATAATTTGTCATTGAATTTTACTCAAAATTTATATCATCTATACAACATCTTCTTTTGTCTTATACCAGAGAGATGTTTATATAGATTTAATAGGTGCCTAGACTTAAGTCATAGCTAAAAAGAGTGTAATCCATAAATCCATTGTCTGGATTAAACTTCAAGACTAAATCATTATAGAAGTGTAAAAAAGGTCGAAATCTTCCACGATTGGAGTAATTAGTAGCATCATATCATAGACCAGGATCTGTCTCAGTCAAATCTTTAAAACATTATTATTAATCTCTTACACATAAGTTATTCATCAAACATGTAGTTATTGTTTTGAAGAAATCTATTTTTAAAGTTAATACTGGCTTTAACCCTTATTTAGGAAAACTAATTATAAGATTATATTTGAGTTAGAATTGCATCATTTACTGAGTTAATGTTCTTTAATGTATCTAATCTATGGATATCATCACCAGTATTCAAACAATGGAACCATAAGTATCAATATATTTATAAACTACAATCGCATCCTTCAAAAGTATAAACACATCTTAGATGTCCAACCTATTTCATAACATGGCCTTGGGCCCAATAATATGTCTGAAAAAGTTACAAAATCATAAAAATTGCCGTAGGCCCACATACGTATCAAGAAATCACATCAATATTCATATTTGTAAGCCATCTCGTATCTATAAGCCATAGCATAACTATGAGGCATGTCAACTCTATAGGTTATTAATCGTATCTATATGGCATATCATATCCATAGGTAATAAATCATCTCTATGAGGTATCTCATATCTAGGAAGCATAATATAAATAAGTCATCTCATATCTAGGAGGCATAATATATCAATAAGAAACTCTTGTCTGTGAGGCATAATATCAATAAGACATTTCACAACTAGGAGGCAGAATATATCAATAAGCATCTTACATCTAGGAGGCAAAATATCAATAAAACACCTCACATCTAGGAGACATAATATATCAATAATTATCTCATATCTAAGAGGCGTAATATCAATAAGGCATCTCACATCTAGGAGGCATAATATATTATAGGCCATATGTCATAACTATGTTTATGCCTATATTATTAAATATATCGATGAACCATATCATCAATCAAGTCTGGAAGTCATATTATAGATACAAGCCCTTAATCATAATTCAAAAAAACCATCATCATTCACCAAGTCACTAAGTAATTGTAACATCCCGAGTCTGTACCTTGAATGCTACACGGTGCTCATAATCTTGAAGGACTACAAGCTAACCCATGACTAGTACCTGCTGCAATAACTTAGTAATAAATATTATAAATATACGAAAATAGGAGGAAAATTTCCATAAGGTTCAATATTGAAAATAAATTTGAATGCGGTATCAAAATACCAAAACTGAATATAAGTACTGAAAAACTGAACAACTGCCTGAAAGTACTCTAGTCTTAAAAGCCTCTAACTATCTGAACTGCGGAGTTGATGGGACAAGCCCCCATATAACTCCATCTACAAAAATAAAAATGAGTACTATTATTAATAAGCATGTCCAAAACTATGAGGACTCACCACTACTCTGAAAGCTGAGAATCTAAACTCCTAAAGGTGCTCTGGAGCCCGTGCATCTGAACCTATGATATAAGAAATCATAGCGCATAGAAAAGTATGTGCCAATACTTTGAATATACTGGTATGCTCAGTTAGGTAGGATGACATGCATGGGTTCATATGCATGCAGAATAATAACTGAATATCATGAGTTTAACTGAGTAAGAGTACATATATGAATATATAGACTGTAACTGAGATCGTGTTAATAGTGAGTTCTAAATTTGAATATTGATAACCAATATTTGAGTTTATGAATACTATATTATTGATAATCTAAATAACTGTATTTGATAGTTCTGAATATTGTGGAACTATACTGAGTTCTGTACTAAGCTGAGTGATTATATGTGATAGTCCTAAATCTGTAGAATTGAACTGAGTTCTATGCTGAGACTGAGACTTGAACTGAGACTGTGAGAGGTAATAATCTATCCTACATTCCCCTTCTCTAACTGATTTAGGGTCCAACTTGTAACCCCAGTTGGAAGGGTGTCAATACCATACCATGAGTAAGGACAAGTTGTGACTTAACCCTCTCTGACAGGAAGGTCTTTCATCAACCCTTGCTGGCAAAATAACTCAGATGAGAAGTATCAACCCTCATAACATATGACAGGAAGATACCTCAACCTACACTGGCTATGTAGTTCAATAATGCAGGGATTTCTGTTAAGGTTTAAACCCTCTACTGATAGGAATGCCCCCATGCCTGGGTTAACTCGATATTGAATCCTGCTCCTAATTGAATAGACACTAAACTAATTTCTAGTCTGTACTAGGCTGGACTGAATGGTTATTGAGATTACTATTTAGCTAAATTGAACTGAGTTCATGAGTTTCATTAACTGATGAAATACTACTAAATTTTGTTAGCTAACTGAGTTTGTTGAGGTCTGAACTGGATATTGAATTGGATAGGACTAATACTGATTCTACTGAGTTTTCTTGAGTTTTGTAACTGACTAAGAGTACTACTAATCGTGTCATGATTGATACAATTTTATGACTGGCCATGGCTCTAGGTAATCAGCTAAATTGTCGGGTACAAGTACCCCAGGACTCGATAGCATAAATTAAGAGATATGGCATAACATGAAACATGTAAACTATGAACTTGATCACCATTCATTCATTAGGGTATTTTAGCAAGAACATACATGATATAACTTGAACATAAGCTAACTTGACATGATTTCATTCTCTTAATAGTTCACATGGACAATTTATCAAGCAATTGATGAGCATAGTATATGCACACAGTATTGAACAATAAGAGAGAATCATAATTCACCTCTAATTTCACAAGTCAAGGGTTTATCATGGATTCATATGAATCTAAACACATAATGATCAATTTCACATGAGATATATATAATCATGAATTAGGAACTTAATCCAAGCAGTAATCATGGATACACTTTAATTCTAACCATTAAAATCGTAAAACAATTACTTGAAGATCAAAAGAGATTGTTGGAATCCTAGGGTGGAAGGAACCCTTTGATGAATAGTTCACATACCTTTGTTGAAGAATTTCTGAAAGCTTATAGTTGAATCTTGAGTTCTTGATTTGAAACTGAATCTTCTAGGGTTTTGTTCTTAAGCAAATTTGAGAAAGAATGACTATATTTGCTTTATAGGGAGTTTAATTTTGTATTTTTGGGGATGAGGGTTGAGGTAAAAAGACCTAGATAGCCCCAAGAATGTAGTTATTTAATGACTAAAAACTGGGTTACCGACGCACAGGTCGATGCAGTGCGTCGATGGCATCGACACAATAGCCATTGCGTCACTCCATATTTGCATTGATTCACTTGAATTGGATACTGGTAGCTGGGGAAAATAGTAATCAATGAAATAGTTGATGTGGCGTGCCAATATCACATTGATTCACTTTTTTAGGATTCCAAAGGAGCTTCAAACGAAGTCCGAAAAATCCAAAACATGTCTGAAAACACCTATGGATATTCTTGATCATGAATCAACCTAAACTTCAACATTTAATGGATGTAAAGGTCGTGAAATAATATTTCCAACCTTTGAAGTTTAAAATGACACTAAGTCTGAGTGCTTAGCTAAAATATTTTAAGTCTAGGACCATTGACAAGCCTAAAAGACTGAACTAAGCTTAGGATTTTGTAGGGTATTATGTTATCTCTCCTTTGGGATTATTCATCCATGAATAAGACTGCTGAGACTGAGAATACTGAGATACTGACTTAATTACTGGACATGAATATCTACAACATTACTATATGACCGATATTACTGGTATTCAGAATTATCATACTGAATGAACATGCATATCTGATGCATGGATATAGTTGAACATGATTCATGAATGCATGACTGGGATCACTAATAAACTGAATTTATGTGCTGAACATGCATATCTGATGCATGGATACAAGACTGAACTAGCTCATAAACGTATAACTGAATATGCAATGGTAATTATTACCAAGTTTGTAACTGAAATCTGAACATGAAACTGATTAAGCTTAAGGAAATTATTACCTCGTGCTAAGTCTGGATTAATGGATAATAGATGAGGATACTTGGTTCGTATGTCTGCTTCTTCTTCCTAAGTAGCTCCCTCAACGGACTGATTCTGCCAAAGAACTTTGACTAAAGGAACTGCTTTGTTCCTCAGTTTGCAAATCTGATAGTCAAGGATTTGAACTAGGATCTCTTTATAAGAGAGGTTGTTATAAATATCTATGCCCTCAATAGGGACTACGACTGTTGGGTTATCTATTCATTTCTTTACCAAGGAGACTTGGAACACTAGATGAACTGAAGATAAATCTGAAGGTAACTCAAACTCATAAACTACCTTTCTAAAATGATTGAGGATTCAGTAAGGACCGATATATCAGGGACTGAGTTTCCCCTTCTTGCCAAAATACTTCACTCTTTTCATACAAGAGATTTTTAAGTACACATAGTCACCAATCTCAAACTTGAGATTCTTTCTGCGCACATCAGTGTACGATTTCTGCCGGCTCTGAGCTGTCTTAAGCCTTTCCCTGATCAACTAGACCTTCTATAAGGTATCAAATACCAAGCCTGGCCCTACCCCTGCAGCCTCACCCACTTTAAAGGAACTAATAGAAGATCTACACCTCCTTCTATAAAGTACCTCAAACAGAGCCATCTGAATACTGTAGTGATAGCTATTGTTAAAGGAGAATTTAATCAAAGGCAAGTGGTCATCCCAACTACCTTTAAAGTCTATCGCACATGCTCATAACATATCTTCTAAAGTCTGAATGATCCTTTTTTATTGACCATCTGTATAAGGATGAAAGGCTATATTGAGATAAACTCAAGTACCAAAACCCTTTTGGAATGCTTTCGAGAAATGAGACGTAAACTGGGTACCTCTATTTGAGATAATAGATAACAAAACACCATTTAATTTGACCAACTCCCTGATAGAGCGTTTGGCGTAATCCTCGACTGAATAGCAGGTATGAACTGGAAGAAAATAAGCTGATTTGGGCATCCTGCCTACAATGACCCAAACTGAATCATATCGATGACAAGTACGAGGCAAGTCTATCACAATGTCCATGTTCACTTCTTACCATTTCTAAGTGGGAATACTAAACTCCTGAATGTACCCACTAGGATTTTCATTCTCAATCTTAATCTACTGATATGTTGAGCACTTAGCCATAAATTATGAAATGTCTCTTTTCATCCCACTCCACAAATAGATCTCCTGCAAATTGTGGTACATCTTAGTGTCCCCTGGATGAACAGAGTAATGTGCACCATGAGCCTCTACGAGAATTCGCTGCCTCAAGTCATCTACACGACGCACACAGACAACCCTGAGAACACAAAACACCATCTCCCCCTTAGGATAAAACCTCTACTTTTTGATTTTTGATTGATTTTTTCAACTAGACTAGACTGGGATCCCAATCCTACTTTTCCTTCACTTGGGAACTAGGGATGATTCTGAGCTACTCTGCACCCATACACTACCTTTTGATGAATCAACTAAGCAAATACCTAGTCAGGCTAGCTGATAAACTTACTCGGCTAACTTCTTCTTACTATTCTCAATATGGGCAACACTACTTACAGACATTCTACTGAGAGCATCAACCACTAATTGGCCTTGCTCGGATGATACAGAACACTCATGTCATAGTCTTTCAATAATTCCAATCACCTTCTGTGGTGGAGATTGAGGTCTCTCTGAGAGAACACATATTGCAGGCTCTTATGATCAGTGAACACATTAATGTGCACACCATACAAGTAATTCCTGAAAATATTTATGGCAAAAACTACTGCTACTAACTCAAGATCATGAGTAGGATAGTTCTTCTCATGGGGATTAAGTTATCTAGAGGCATAGGCTATGACCTTACCTCTCTGTATCAAAACACAACCCAATCCAACTTTGGAAGTGTCACAGTACACAACAAAACCATTGAAACTATCTTTTAGGGTCAACATTGGAGCTGTGGTAAGTCGATTCTTCAACTCCTGAAAACTCTTCTCATAAGAATCTGACTACTGGAACTTGACTTTCTTCTGAGTCAATCAGTACATAGGGTATGCAATAGATGAAAATCCCTCAACTAACCGTTGGTAATAGCCATCTAAACCCAAGAAAGTCCTGATATCTGATGGATAGATGGGCCTACGCTAGTTTCTCACTGCTTTGGTTCTTTAGGGATCAACTCTAATGCCATCACCAAAAATTATATGGCCAAGGAATTCTACTGACCTTAGCCAAAATTCACACTTACTGAATTTGATGGATAACTCATGGTTTCTAAGAGTCTGCAATACTCTTCTGAAATGGTCTACATGATCATTTTCACTATAGGAGTAAACAAGAATATCATCTATGAAGACTATGATGAACATGTCCAAGTACTGCTTGAACACACTGTTCATCAAGTCCATGAAGGTTGCTGGGGCATTGGTAAAACCAAAGGATATGACTAAAAATTTGAAGTGGCTGTACCGAGTTTGGAAAGCTTTTTTTTAGGATGTCACATTCCCTAACTCTGAGCCGATGACAGCCTGATCTGAGATCTATCTTAGAGAAATAACTGGTACCCCAAAGTTGGGCAAACAAGTCATCTATTCTCGGGAGTGGATACTTGTTCTTGATCATAACTTTGTTTAACTGACGGTAATCTATACACATTTTGAGGGAACCATCTTTCTGACGTATGAATAAAATTAGTGCGCCCCACGAGGACATACTGAGTCTGATGAATCCCTTATCTAAGAGATCCTTTAACTATTCCTTTAATCCTCTGAGTTCTACTAGAGCCATTCTGTATGGTGGGATAGATATGGGCTGAGTATCTGGGAGCAGATCAATTCCAAAATCAATTTCCCTTTCGGGAGAAACTCCAGGAAAATCTTTGGGAAACACATCTGGGAATTCACATACTATTGATACTGATTCAAGAGTAGGGGTTTCTGAAATAGATTCCTGGACTCGAACGAGATGGTAGACATAACCCTTAGATATCATCTTTCTAGCCCGAAGGTAAGAAATAAGTTGACCCTTAAGTGCTGAACTACTACCTTTCCACTCTAGGATGAGTTCATTTGGAAACTAAAACTGGACAATTCTATTTCTAAAGTCGTCTGAGGCATAGCAGGAATGAAGCCAATCCATGTCGAGAATAACATCGAAATTAGTCATCTCTAATTTAACTAAATATGCTGAAGTGACTTTTTAAAATATCATAATCGCAGAGTTCCTATATACACATCGAGCAATGATAGATTTACCCACTGGGGTAGAAACTGAGAAGGGCTCTGCTAAAATCTTAGGACTGACTCCAAAATCAATTGTTTTATATGGAGTAATAAAAGATAAAGAAGCTCCTAGATCTAGCAAAGTATAAACATTAAATTAGAAAACTTGTAATGTAACAGTGACCATATCAGGAGAACTTTCCTGACCTTGTTGGAACTAAAGAGCATAGATTCTATTTGGGCGCTGCCCACTGATGGCACTAGAAGAGGCACCCTACTGATTTGAGCAATCGGATAAGACAGTTATGCTGACTCTACGAACCGACTGAGAACAATGTTTGACCCTGTGGCCTGGCTTTCCATAAATAAAACATACATTGCTGCCAGCTCTACAGATACCCTGGTGGTTTCTACCACACTTTTGGCAAAGAAGATTGGTTTGGGCACTGCTAACACTGCCCTAGGGCTTAGGGCCTGATTCCTTATCTCAGCTTCCATCTCAAAATTTTGGCACTGGAGCACTAGCTGAGAATGAGCTGGAACTGAGGGTTTTAGGAGAAACTGAGAACGATTCCCACTAACTAACTTAGTCTAAGCAAAATTGAAACTATTAGTTCTCGCCCTCTCATTCTCTCTCTCTTTCTCTTTATTCTTGTCCCCCTCTATCTACTAAGCATGGACCATGAGCCTAGAAATATCTATCTCCTTAATAAGCATTGTAGTCCTACACTCTTTGACCATACTATTAGACACTCCTAACACAAACTTACTCATCTTTGCTCTGCTATCTGCTATAATATATGGGGCATATCTAGCTAATTGAGTAAATTTAAGAGAATGCTCTTGCACTGTCATATTTCCCTACTTCAGTTTTAGAAATTCAAAAACCTTTGCTTCCCTCAACTCTAGTGGGAGAAACCTATCCAGAAAAGCAATTTCAAACTCCTCCCATTCTATGGGCCCTGTATCTGCGGCCCTTTTTACCTTCCACTATTTGAACCATGAGTGAGCCATATCCTGTAACTGATATACGGCCAACTTAGCACTCTCAATAGCAGTCGCCCCTATGATATTGATAACCTTCTGCACCTAATCAATAAATTCTTGAGGGTCCTTATCTGACTTAGACCTGGTAAATAATGAAGGGTTTATTCGAGTGAAGTCTAAAATCCTGGCAACAGTAGAATTGGCCACTGGGTTGGCTGGAACCATAGCTGGAATTTCATTTTGGCCAGCCACAAAATGAGCTAAGATGGTGAAGGCTTCTCTGAACTCTGCATGGGAGACATGCTCGCCCAAAGGATCTAGATGGACAGGCTGAGGGGCTGACTGATCTCTCATTCCTCTTCCCAAGATCCCCTTTGGAGGCATATTATATAAATGAAAGATAAGTTAGGATTAAAATAAATAGTGTAACTGGAGCTCATGCTCACTCGCATGATATGAATACTGAAAGAAGGGAAACTTTTCCTAAAACATCTCGAAGACTCTTGTCCATAAGTGTGGTGCGTAACATACCCATGCATAAGACTTTACTAGATATGGCTTTCAAACTTTCTAGGACATTGTTGAACCTTAGACTCTGATACCAAGTTTGTAATACCCCAAGCCTGTACCCTAGATGCTACACGGTGCTCATAATTCCGAAGGACCATAAGCTAACCCATGACTACTACCTGCTGCAACAACTAAGTAATAAATACTATAAATATGAGAAAATAGGTAAAAACTTTCCATAAGGTTCAATACTATAAATAAATCTGAATGCGGTATCAAAAATGAATATAAGTATTGAAAAACTGAACATCTGTCTAAAAATACTCTACCCTAAAAAGCCTTTAATTGTCTGAATTGTGGAGTTAATGGGACAAGCCCCCATCTAACTCTATCTACTGAAATAAAACTAAAGTACTGTAAATAATAAGCATGTCCTCGAACTATGAGGACTCACCACTACTCTAAAATCTGAGAATCTAAACTACTAAGGGTGCTCTGGAGCCCGTGCATTTGAACCTATGATATAAGAGATCATAGCATATAGAAAAGCATGCATTAGTACTTTGAATATAATAGTATGCTCAATGAGGTAAGTTGATATGCATGGGTTCTTATGCATGCACAATAATAACTGATTAACATGAGTATGATTCAGTAAGAGTAAATGCATGAATACATATACTGTAACTGAGATCCTGCTAGTTCTGAGTACTGAATCAAAATACTGATAACCAATATCTAAATTTACAAATACTATATTACTGGTTATCTAAATGATTGTATCTGATAGTTTTGAATACTGTGGAACTATACTAAGTTCCGTACTGAACTAAGTGACTACATCAGATAGTCCTGAATCTGTAGAATTAAATTGAGTTCTATGCTGAGACTGATACTAGAACTGAGAGTATGAGAGGTAATCATCTAACCGACATTCCCCTTCTCAAAATAATTTAGGGTCTAACTTATAACCCTAGTTGGAAGGATATCAATACCGTGCCATAAGTAAGGACAAGCCATGAGTTAACTCTTTCTGATAGAAAGATCTTTTGTCAACCCTCGCTGGCAGGATAACTCAGATAAGAAATATCAACCCTCATACTGTCTGGCAGGAAGATACCTCAACCTATACTAGCTACTTAGTTTTGTAACGCAGGGATTGCTGCTAAGGGTCAAACCCTCTGCTGACAGGAATGCCTCTATCCCTGGGTTAACTCGGTGCTGAATCCTACTCCCAACTAAATAGACACTGAATTGATTTCTAGTTTGTTCTAGGCTGGACTGAATGGTTACAGAGATTACTGCTTAGCTGAACTGAACTGAGCTCACTGAGTTTTGTTGACTGACTGAATACTAATAAATTTTGTTAGTTTACTGAGTTTGCTGATGTCTAAACTGGATACTGAATTAGACCGGACTAATAATGATTCCACTGATTCTTCCTGAGTTCTGTAACTGACTGAGAGTACTACTGATTGTATTATGATTGATACTATTCTATAACTGACCGTGGCTATAGGTAATCAGCTAAATTGTCAGGTACAAGTACCCCCAGTACTCAATAGCATAAATTAAGAGACATGGCATAACATTAAACATGTATGAACTTGATCATCATTCATTCATTAGGGCATTTTGACAAACACTTGCATGATATAACTTGCACATAAGCTAACTTGACATGATTTCATTCTCTTAATTGTTTACATAGATAATTTATCAAGAACTTGGTGAGTATAGTATATGCACATAGTATTGAACAACAAGTAAGCAACATAACTCATCTCTAATTTCATAAGTCAAGGGTTTATCATGGATTCACATAAATCTACACATATAATGATCAATTTCACATAAGATATATATATATAT
>NW_025834406.1:880533-995120 GCF_002878395.1 Capsicum annuum
ATAAGAAATATCAACCCTCATACTGTCTGGCAGGAAGATACCTCAACTTACACTAGCTACTTAGTTTTGTAACGCAGGGATTGCTGCTAAGGGTCAAACCCTCTGCTGACAGGAATGCCTCTATCCCTGGGTTAACTCGGTGCTGAATCCTACTCCCAACTGAATAGACACTGAACTGATTTCTAGTTTTTTCTAGGCTGGACTGAATAGTTACTGAGATTACTGCTTAGCTGAACTGAACTGAGTTCACTGAGTTTTGTTGACTGACTGAATACTAATGAATTTTGTTAGTTTACTGAGTTTGCTGATGTCTAAACTGGATACTGAATTAGACCAGACGAATAATGATTCCACTGATTCTTCCTGAGTTCTGTAACTGACTGAGAGTACTACTGATTGTATTATGATTGATACTATTCTATAACTGACCATGGCCAACCATAGAAATTGTAAAATTAATTACTTGAAGTTCAGAGGAGATTTTGGGACTCCAAGGGTAGAAGGAACCCTTGGACAAACACTTCGCATACCTTTGTTGAAGAATTTCTAAAAGCTTATGGTTGAATCTTGAGTTCTTGATTTGAAATTGGATCTTCTAGGATTTTGTTCTGAAGCAAATTTACGAAAGAATGACTATATTTACTCTATAGGGAGTTCAATTTTGTGTTTTGGGGGCTGAGGGTCAAGGGAAAAAGACCTAAATACCCCTAAGAATGCGGTCTTTTAATGACTAAAAATTGGGTTACCGACGCTCAGGTCAATGCGATACATCAATGGCATCGATGTGATATCCAATGCATTATGTCATGTTCATATCGATTCACTGGAATTGGATGCTGGTAGCTAGGGAAAATAGTAATCAATGTGATAGTCAACACGGTGCACCATGATCATGTTGATTCACTATTTTGGGATTCCAAAAGAGCTTCATACGAAGTCCAAAAAATCCAAAACTTGTTCAGAAAAAACTACGGACATTGCTGATCATGAATCAACCTAAACATTAACATTTAATGAATGTAAAGGTCATGAAATAAGACTGCCAACCTTTGTACGTTAAAATGAAATTAAGCCTGAGTACTTAGCTAAAATATTCTAAGTATGGGCCCCTTGACAAGCCTAAAGTACTGAATTAAGCTTAGGATTTTGCGGGGTCTTACAGTAACCTTATACTAAAGTCTAAGTCTCAACTATGTCTAACATGTATAACTAAATCCACAAGGGCTAACATAAGTCTTGGCCTAAGGTTGGTCGGAAGAACCTATTTCTAATCCTCCAATTCCATATTTAGCCAAAGTTTACCCCAGAGTAGGCTAAGGTATCTATATTGATTTCTATGTGGTACACACATCATAATTATCCCTAAGATAGGAATTCTACCTATACATGATCAATTTAGTTAACTCTACATATTTTATAGTTTCAAGATACTAAATAGTCCAAATAAGGTTAATCGGACTAACCACTTTTCCAATATTTAAACCTCATCCCAAACCTATAATTATATCATATTCATTCTATGGATTATCTTAATCTATGAAAAAGGCAGTAGGGTCCTTGAAATATAACAAGTATTTCACCTTATGGGTAAAATAATTCATCTAATCCCCAAGATTCTATAATCAAGACTAAGTCATAGTGTTCTATGTATAATCAATCTTAGCATTCATATTCACATGCAATATATAACACATTATCTTATAGAGAAGAGTAGACAAAAGCCTACTTCGAAGCTGAACTAAAAATCCTTGATTCATCCTCGAAACGTCCGTCTTCACTCCATAATCACAAAATATTGTCATGTTATAAAATCATAAGATATGCATTATTAGGAGTAAAACAAGATACATATTTCCATATTAAGGATCGGGTTAAATTTTGGGTCAAGAATGGGCCTATGAGCCCCGCTAATGGAATCTAAATATTAAAACTGTCATGAGGTCCCTTTACGAACAAGAAAGTTGTGCTCAAAAGTTGAGTGCAAAAGTAACACAATTTAGGTCTCAAATCAACCCTTAAAGTTTAAGAATTCAAAGCCCTAATTTATAAGAATTTATCAAGAAATTAAAGGAAAATTACCATGAATGGAAGGGAAATCACAGAATAACTAATAACCAAACTCCCCAAATTATCTACAATTTTCAATCAAACTTAATCTGACTTTCTAGAGCTTTTGATCTCAAGATATGGATGAAAACTAGGCTAATTCACAATATAAGGGGTCTATTTATACCCAGATCAGGTAATTAGAAGTGGCTACCGTGACCAGAAGGTGTGGGATTGCACCAATTTGGTGACTGCACATCGAGTCGCAACCGCAACAAGGCTATGGCAATTACACTATCACCCTACCAAGGATACCGAGATCCCGGACCTTGGTTGGTGATCTCCACCACACCAATTCATAGCTGAAACTTTGAAAATTTCCAAGGTTCCATCAAGTCCTTGGGATTTATTTGGTACCTCGTATATGCAAACAAACTATGTAACCACACAAAATTCGATGTTCTGGATTCAATGGAACAATCAAATTTTCCATCCAAGGTTGTTTCAACTAAATGTGGGTCTCATATCAAAATTTATAATTTCTTAAATTTTCGACCAATAGGTAGAAATGAGCCCGGGAGCATCAAGACCCGAACTAAAGGTCTACCTATCCTAAAATTGATATTTTAAAATTGATGACACATTCAAAATTCTCATTTGAGTCTATCTATTAGGAGTTTTGATCTGAGACCAAATCCCAACCAATAAAAGCTCCAAAATAGGGAAATAATCCTAAAATCTAAATGAACTATCAGATCACTAAACGAATATTTCTGGCAAGTCATAAAAATCATGTAGCCATTATGGAAAGGTTTGAAATACTAAAAATACACAAAAATCAAGAAAATAACATGGAGGGTCATTACAGTAATCCTACATATTCTTGAAGAATGGTTGTAGCCTTGACTTTATTTTTCTGGCGTGTTACAGGTTGCTAGTTTCCCCCTTTTACTCGAACACATAACCTAGTTTCTTTATAGTTTTGTAAACCAACTAACTGATGGAAATTCGTCAAATTTTGATGAAAATTTATGGTTTTATTCAAAATATAGTCACATATATTATTATTCCTGGTTTCTAGTAAAGTTTTGAAACATGGGTTTTGGATAATTTTTCAAGAATGGGTATTGTGTATATTTTTGAAATTGCTAAAAGTAAAAGAGTAAGTTTGTGGTAGAATAAGAATGAAAAATGATTATTGATGCTTAAAAGTGTAGAAATTATTATAGAATTAAAATTATAAAGTTGGAAAATTTTAGAACTTGTCTAGAGGTTGAAAGTTTTAATTTTGTATTAACTTGTTGCCATGTCCTTGTAAAGACCAAAGTTGTGCATAATAGTATATTTTGTGAATATTGGTAAACTTGTATTGTTGATTGATTCTTGTGAGTTCTTAATGGACATATTTTCCTAAACTTTTCGTGCACAACATTGTGGGTTTCAAATTTGAGTGCTAAGTGGTGGTCTTGAATGTACAAATTGTTGAGTACTTGATAAATGGTTAAATATGGTGCAATAGGTCATGATAAATTCTGAATATAGGGGAAGTATGAGTACCCTACATGACATATTATTTACACCATGCTATAAATTAAGTATGGGATTGTTCCGACAAACCTTTAACTAATTAGCTATTCAGTTAGACACGTAGGCCTGATTTTGCTAATGGTTATGAGTGACAAGTACTATGTCTCTAGAAGTAGACAAATGAAAAGGTATACAACTACAATTAAAGGAAAAAATATACCATTCATGGATAAATAAGTGGAAATAAAATAGGTTCAGCGTTAAGATGGTCTTAACAAATGGCTTGGATTGGTTCCACAACCAAAAGAAACAAAATACTTCTCGGATGATTGGGTCGATAAGGGGAGGTTAAAAATTTATTTCCATTCAATATGAGGTGTTTGTGTTAGGTATAGTCTTTTTTTTAAATCAGGGTGAGTTCAATATCACTGTGATTTTGGAGTTCTATGCAAATTAGCACACTACCATCGGACTTAGGAGTCTAATCAATGTGAGGGCAATAATTATCTACTTTACAATGAAAGATCTTAACCAATACCTGGGCCTACCTATTGAGGGTTAGATAGATAATTTTAGTTGAATAATGTTTTTTTGTACCAAGATATATTCCACACTCCTTTAGGTGAGCATTCTATAGCACGGTGGGCAAGAAGCAGAGAAGGTATACACCTTACACTTTATTATGCAAACTTTACTAAGATTGCAAAGGTGTGTTTAAATATTATGAATGCTTTACCTATTCTAATAAAGCACACTTTTGAGGTCATTTGTGAGAGAGTAATACTACTGTATATGCTAATGACAGGTATGGATATCAATGTTGGAGCAATATCAAGGATAATATGAAAAGATATCAAAACAATCAAAGATAGATATATTATTATGGTAGCAAGTTAGCTGACTATCTTTGGTAGTTTGATGTACCTAAAGAGTATGTTGATCTTACACTACCTTTGGTAGGCCACTTGATTTAATATCTAATTGATTTGACTAAAACCAAGGAATAGAGACTATAAGAGGGTTACACTTATAAATGCTTAGCGCCAGGCTCAGGATGTAGTCGGGGAGCAAGGATATTTGGCCTGTATGAACTGTGATTGTAAATTACAAAAAGACCGACCAAGTAGTAACTAGATGTACTTGAAGTGAAGTACCATATGACTGACAGAGCTATCTTTATGTGCAAAGTAGTAAGAACATTCACAGAGTTGTTATATGAGGATGCATTGATAGTGAAAAATGTGAATGCTACTAATGGGGATGAGTTAAATAATGCAAGTACAAGGATGACAATAGTGGATACAAAAAATATTGATGATAGAGAATATATTCTTGATTATGAGGATGATACCTAGAGGATAGTGTTATTATTGCATTATTTTAAGCACTTCATACGACGCTATCCTTTAAGTATAGGGTGGTAGAATAAAATTTACTTATTTATTTTCCATTACTATATATTTAGAGGGTTTTCTTGTTTTTTGTTTAGGAATAATCTAATTTTTTAGTTTCATTTCATTTTTTGATTTAGGGTGGGTTCCTCGGTTTTTGTTTTTGGTTCTTTTCCTAAGGATAGGCCTATTGAAACAAATAGATCTTTTTATGGTTGAGTCAGTCATACGTAGTGACTTTTCCCTATAATGATATTGTGCCCAAGCGCATACGCAAGTGTATATGGTCTCACCAAGTAGTAAAGTATCCCTTTAGAAGCCAAGTATCGATCCCATAGGGACTTATGTTGACAACTATCAAATTCTAATTCAACTATTGAGATAAAGTAACCAAGAGAGTTTTAGAGTTGTAAACTAAAAGTAAAGTAACTAATGAAGAAAAGTAATGACTTTGGACAATCAATTGATAGAGACCTAGGGTTAAGTATTACGAACAATCATACTACACCATTGAACTTTATTACTGAGACTACTTATCTTGGTCAGTGATTCATAGGGTTTATCGCATGATCATTGTCTCCCAACCTATAATCGTCTACCTAAATTGGACATTACAACTACATCATTGAGCGGGGAAGTAATAATCCAATTAAGTGCTTAAAGTTATCATCCTACATGTGAACCAAGCAAGGCTTCTAGTTATATCCCTATCCTAGATGCTATTTTAAATTCCTTATTTTATAAAAGAATAAGAACCTTACTCTATTCATTCCCACATTCTATCTTTCTATTCCCCCCCCCCCCCTCCCCCCGAGATAGTAAGGTCAAAAATACTTATATTATAAGGGTTCCGAATCATTAAAATAGTTAAAAAAAGTATATATAAATGACCAATTATGATAATCAATCCAAACAAATTCAATTCACAATGACAGCAAACATGCTTTTGGCCTTAACCCCGGAAAGGGGGCCTTTAGCCACTAATCGACTTAGCCATAATCCAAATACTTAAATACATGATTAAATTTATTAAAAATATAGATTTAAGGAATATAATCCCTTAAAAAGTGTGTATACGGATCCTTTCCATTCCCAAGACGTCCAAAAGAAAATAGAACAAGTGCAATGAGTCCTATTTATAAGACACCAATTTGGTCGTGTGTGGGAAATGGTCCGCGTCGCATTGGTGGCTGCCTATGGGTAATCCACATGATGCCTTGCTTATTAAAGTTGACCAAGACACATGTGTTGTTGGTAATTGTATGGAGGGAGTGGCGTTTCGTGTCCCAAATGTGTAGGCTCACTGGAATTTACCACTTGACGCCTATATTCATATAAGTGTTCCTCTTTCCATCCCTTGCCTTATGGTGTTGTTTTCCTTTGGTTTCAAGCTTGTATTTAACAATTATATCAACATAATCAAATCACCAAGAATCCTACATGATTAAATACCAAAGATTAGAGCTCAAAACTACAAAACATTCATAACGATGAACTAAAAACTCAAGTTAAGACTATGCTTGCCCACATTGATCTTTAACTCATGTTTTGACTCTTGGCTTATTCCAACTGAACTTTGAACATTATAAGAATGTTGTTCCACATCTATTTACACAATAATAACCTTAGTAACTCATTCAACGCATTATAATCCACAATGATAGACTAGAACAACACCTAGCTCAAGCTAGTAAAACTAGTTTCCTTGGTTGAACTCTAAATGATCCAATTATGTACAAACTTGCTTGAAAACACCTTTACACATTGTAATTCACTACTTAAACACTTAAATACTTTTTTATATCACTATTAACACATAAAATACTCAATAAGTCCTCAAAAAATGCTAAATGAGCTAGGAAAGCAACACTAAAGTGCATTAATAAACCCAATATCACCACCCCACACTTAAATCCTTGTTCGTCCTCGAACAACTTTTTACTCTAAGCATCATAACCATATGAGACTCCATACTTCTACTACACGCAAGACAATCAAACTCGTACTATAATGACTACACAAAATGCACATTTCTATACTAAGGAAGTTACAACACAGTTGACAGTTCAAGAATACTACTCGAAACATCCTATCCTCAAGAATTGACTCACCTAGTTTGCAACCTCATACATATTGTTCAATAAAAGACATCATACAAATTACCCACATTCATTAAACATATGCCCTCACAACTAGAGAGTTGCCCATATCACTCAAATAAATTTAATTTGTAGCATAATGGGTATAAGAATCAAGTTAAGCTCACTCTCACAAGGAATTCACAAGTTACACATGATGAACAATAGGCTTGCCCTTTGTGTAGTACTCCACTAATAGTAGAATATTGAAGCTTAAGATCAAATAGTTCTTTAATGGTTTTAATGTAGGCTATGTAATGGGGAGGAACTGTTTTGGCCTAGAATTGCTATCTTCCCGAAGCATTTTAATACATCACATTTGTCATTCAGCTCACCTTTAATATCCACACTTTAGCACTTTTGTCCCCATTATTTTGTTTTTCCCCATTTCATTAAGCTTGTTCACATACACTATGGTGAGAGTGTTTTCAATGCATAACTTATTCAATTTAAACTAATTTTATTATTTTAATTACTCAACTCCTAACCACCATACAAATCATATTTTTGAACACCAATAGATATTACTTAGGGGCTTCAATTTCAACTTTTTCTTCTTGAATTACCAACTCCATAACTCCGTTAATTCTACACTAAAGATCTTATGAGCTTTGGATGAAATTATAGTCAATCAAAGAAGGGATTAGGCTACATATGAGGCTGCCAATGAAAAATTTAAAGGCTCAATGGGGGTTAAACAAGGATTATGCACAAGGGTAGATAAAAGAAGTTATAAAACATGGTTGTCAAAGAAATACCTATATCATCTTCTAAACCTACACTTTTTATTTTGCTTTGCACACACACCAGGAAAGTTCTTGACATCACATGCAACAAGGAATATACAACACCTCACACGCACACGGAACATGCTTAAATCAAGAAAGATCATCATAGACTCTCAACTAAACAATCACATAAATTCAACATTAAGCCAACCAGTACAAGAGTTATAATTATGACCCTAGGAGTCTTAAAAGTAGTCAATCATGCAGTTAACATGCTTTTACAACCAAAACACTTGCAGCATATAGTCAAATATATCATCAACAAAAAATATCACACACTTATTCCTAACAAAAAAAATTTAAAATTTAAAATTACCCTAAAAATGGGAATTTCCCCATCCCACACTTAAAAATCTAATTTTTCCCCAACGTATACTTAAAATTAGAGATACAAATACTCTCTGAGGTCTTTAGGCCTAGCTAATAGCATCTTTATACCTCAAGAGGGTACGAAGACTCGACACTTAGTCTTCACCATGCTCCTTAGCTTAGGTTTTTCGGTACTCCAACTTCCCATCAGCCTGTGACTCAAAAAAAAAAACAAAGACTAGTGAAGTAAGAAATAAAAAAATAAAAATAAAATATACCTTAACTCGGGTTACCTCCCAGTAGCACTTGATTTAGTGTCGCGACATGACCCACATAAACTTTTTTCTATACCTTGATGTTATGAATTTCACCCCCAACTTGGCATCCATTTTTTTACTTTGCTCATAGAGCGGTGGTATAAATATTAAGGATTTGAGTAATGGATGGTGCATGGCAAACCACTCGGCCTTGAAGTGAGGTGTTCTTTTACGTTGCTTATCTTATGCAAAATAAAAAATATAGGATTCCTGTTCCTCCTCTTCATACTCTCCTACTATTTTAGCTTATTTGACAGACAAGACATATCTAAATATAATATAGAAAAGTTCTTTGACTGAGGCCCAACCAATCCTACATCAAAATTTACACAATCCACAACACCCTTACTCTTATTCACCTTCTCAATTTCAGTCTCAAGAGAAAGATGAAAATTGAATGGTTGTGATTCTTGTGTCTATTCCTCACATAAGCTAGTTTCATTGTTTTATTTACTCAGACTCTATGGAGATAGTAGTGGTGGTATCTCCGTAACTTGTTCAACAATTTTAGTTTTCAAGTACTCAGACTTCCTCAAATTATCAACAACTTTGTCTGTATCTGGTTTGTTAGTCAACTCTACATCCACCTCTTTAGTTGTCTTTAAAGGTTCTTTATTCAGTTTCTTATGATTCCTCAAACTGATTACCACTACTTGGTTAGAAGGTTTAGTGTCACTTGGCAAACCACCTTAAGTCCTTATATTTTTTGCTTGCTGTATCTGCCTCTGCTGATTCTCCAAATGCTTCGTATCCACCTACTGGTTCTTCATGTCTGCCACCAACTGTGCGTAAGATGCTAAAATTTATTTCAACATCTCTTCCATATTGCTAGTTTGAGTTATGGCCTGATTTCCTTGAACCTGCTACTACTGAAGCTATTATTGTTGGTTGTTCTATGATTGAATTGGTGGATAAGTCTTCCATGTTTGATTGTAGTTGTTCACATAATATAACCTTTGAGCATAGCCTACAAACATTTCTAAATCGGAATTGACAGCACACATAGCTGCAGAATGATCACTGTTACCATAAACCATACACCAACTCATGGTTTCTCCACAGATAGCATAGTATCTACCTCATATTGTGAAGGTCCCATCTATTCTCTTCCATCAAAATCTGGACAAAAAGCCTCTTGATGGGGTACCCCATTAAAATAACAAGAATCGTCATCACTTAAAAATTATCTATCCCAGGCTAACATATCACAAAGTGTGAGAAAAAAAGTAAAAGAAGCTAAAAATAAAAATTACTAAACTATGTTCAACTCAAAATAACTAAACTAAAAAACAAGATAGTTGAATATTTATAAGTCCCCAACAACGGCGCCAAAAAATTGTTACGCCCAAGTGCTCATGCAAGTGTACGTAGTCTCAGTAGTAAAGGGGCCCTTTCGAAGCCAAGCGTCGATCACGCAGGGACTTCTGTTGAGACTATCCAATTCTAGTTCAACTATTGAGATAAAGTAACCGACAGAGTTTTAGAGTTGTAAACTAAAAATAAAGTAACTAATGCAAAAAAGTAATGACTTTGGGAAATCAACGGATAGAGACACCAGGTTAAGGCTTACGAACAATCATACTATACTATTGAAATTTATTAGTGAGACTACTTACCTTGGTCATTGATTCATAGGGTTTATCGCATGATCATGGTCTCCCGACCTCTAATTGTCTGCCTAACTTGGATATTACAACTACATCATTGAGCGGGAATGTAATAATCCAATTAAATGCTTAAAGCTATCATCCTACATGTGAACCAAGCAAGGTTTCTAGGTATATATCTATCCTATATAGTAATTAAAATTCCTTATTTTATAAAATAATAAGAATCTTACTCTATTCATCCCCACGTTTATCTTTCTATTCCCCCTCCCAAGATCACAACGTCAATAATACTTGTATTCTAAGGGTCGTGAATCCTTAAAATAGTTTAAACAAATGTATAAATAAACAAAAAATTATGATAATCAATCCCAACAAATTCAATTCAAAAAAATAGCAAACATGTTCTTGGCCTTGACCCCGAAAAAGAGGCGTTTAGCCACTAATAGACATAACCATAATCCAAATACTTGAATACATGATTAAATTTATTAAAAAGCTAAAGCTAAATAATATAATCCCTAATAAACATGTGTATATGCCTCCTTTCTAGTCCCAATATGTCCAAAAGTGAATAGAATAAGTGCAATAAGTCATATTTATAAGAGACCAATTTGGTCGTGAGTGGGAAATGGTTCACGTCGCCTTGGTGGCTACCTATGGACTATTCCACGTGACACCATTATTATTCTAGTGGACTAATCCATGCGAGGAATCGGGAATCGCATGAAGGGTGTGGCGTGTCCTTGTCCAAACGCGTAGGCTTACTGGAATTTACCTCTTGACGCCTATATTCTTCCAAGTGTTTCTCCTTCCATCCCTTGACTTTTGGTGTTATTTTCCTTTGGCTTCCATATTTTATTACATAAATACATCACAGTACTAAAATTACCAATAATCCTACATGATCAAACACCAAATATTAGAGCTAAAAACAACAAAGCATTCATAAGGATGAACTAAAAACTTAAGCTAAGACTAGGCTTGCCCACAATAATCTTTAACTCATGTTTTGACTCTTGGCTTATTCTAATTGAATTTTCACATTATAATCAAGTTATATATATATATATTTATACAATAATACCGTAGGAACTCATTCAACACATTATAATCCACCATGATAGACTAGAACAACACCTAGCTCAAGCTAGTAAAACTAGTTTTCTTGGTTGAACTCTAAATGATCCAATTATGTACAAACTTGCTTGAAACCACCTTTACACATTTTAATTCACTACGTAAACACTTATATACTTATTTATATCTTTATTAACACATAAAGAACACAAGAAGTACCCAAAAGAAGGCTAAATGGGCTAGGAAAGCAACACTAAAGTGCATAAATACACCCAACATTAGATGAATAGATGACAACCATATTAAGGGTAAATTAATAATTATTAGTAATGAAAACTACTACTGGTTGATTTTTTGAGACTCCACATAGGTAGAAACTAGATATCCTGGATGGTTCGCTTGAAAATGCAATGAAAGAATTGAGAACTATTTTAGAGACATTTAGTCTCCTTAATTTGACTAAAAAATAGAAGTGTGGTCTTAATAATGTAACTTCATTCAAAATTTCCTTAATATTTCTTTAGACTCCACTTAGGTAGAAACTAGACATCCTAGGTAGTTCACTTGAAAATGCAAAACAAAGAAATGAGAACTTTATTTGAGACACTTAGTTTTCTTAATTTGACTCAAAAAATAAAAGCATGGTCTTAATAATGTGACTTCATTCAATATCATTATGTGTTATTATGTGATTGTAGAAAGCCATTTTTGAACCATAAGTGCAAGAGTGGTGAGCTTTTTTGGATTTATTTCATATACTTACCTCTAGAGCTTGCTCCATGTATTAAAAATTAAACCTTCTATAGAATTATGGGATATAATAAAGATATTTTGTTGCTATCCCAGTTCTTTTGACTTTTGTTTGAGCCACCCTCGCATTATTCCTAGTTAAACTCTTTTGATCCATGTAAGTCTACTTATTTTATCTAGCCACATTATAAAGCCTTTACTTATTTATTGGATAGTATTCTAAGTTAATTTGATCTAAAAAATCCCTAAAGCACTTTGAGATTATAAACTTAGGGTAGAAAGAGGGAAGAAGAGTATTAAGGAGAGATATATATATATATGGTAAGGGAAGGAAGTAGTGAACAAAAATGCCCATGAAAAATAGTTATTTTCTTGTTTCTAGTAGGAAAGAAAACACAGAAAGATAAACAATATTCTTGAAAACATCAATGAAAAGGGGAAGTTGAGAAAATACATCTACTAGCGATAAAAAAGTAGTGTAGGGCATTGTTAAGTAAAAGGGAGAAAAAGAAAACAAATTGAAACACCATGGGTTTTGGCCCTTAGACATTTTCCAAGGTTTTTAGCATCTGGACACCATACGAGTTGGGGTACTAGTCGTATAGTAGGGTACAAGTGGTATGGTCCAATAATATTTTCTCCAGTGTTAGGTGGTATTGGATGGTTAATGTTTCTAAAATAGGTACACTTGGGTGGGAATGAAATATATGGTGGGAGACAGGTCGTATAGTAGGGTTTTCCTTCACTTAATCTGAAACATAGTAAAGTAACTTAGATCTGAGTATGATTGGCTTACCATAGATCATGAGATAGGGTATGAGTCATATTGTTCAATTTATATATTGGACAGTTTTAACCTTTCTTGGTTCTAATATAGGTATGGGTTAAGGGTACAGGTCATACCCTTGGATATGATTGGGGCTTGGTGGTCGTATATTAGACAATGTTGGGGCATTCAAGGGATTCCTAGGGTATGAGTGATGGCTACCACTATGGGTCGTATGGTAGAGTGTTACCCTCCTGCAGAAAATTAATATAGTTTAACTTGAGGGTATTTTAGATATTTCTCCTTTTAACTCCTTGGGACCCTATGAATTAAAACACCTTTTTTGGGCTTTACTAACCTATTTGCAAATAATCAAATACTGTAAACTCTTTTAAAATCTCTCAAGGCTATTGGTTTAAGCAAGATCTAGGGTTTTCTTTAAGGAGGTCAACTGAGGCTCATACGTGTGATTTTTTCTCATATTCTTCTCAATCTAAGGAAAGTTACTCCTCCCTCAATGTTAGATCTAACAAAAGGCATATTTTATGAATTATTTTCATGGTATAATTATTGTATGGTTTTGGGTTTTCAAATATATATTGGGGGTTTTGGTTATAAATGCTTGGTTATGGTTTTTCCATGTTGTAGTTATATATTTTCATGTTGGTTGAATGGATATAGATAATTAGTAATTGGTTTAGGCTTTGAAACACTATGCCCCCAATGTGTTTGATAAAATGCCTATGAGAATGCTCTTACTATATTGTTGAACTTTTAATGGAACTATTGTCTGGTATAACTTGGTAATGGAACCCTAAATGGTATAAATTGTTTGGAATGGTTGTATAGTAAGGTCTTGATGGTTATGGTTGGTCTAATTAAAAGCTTTGTGGGGTACAAGGAAATCCCCAAGCAAACAAAGTAATGAACTATACTTGTGGGGTACATAGGATTCCCCCAAGTCAACTTAATAATGTAATCTATGGGTAAATAGGAATCCCTTAAAAAATATGTCTAAGGACATTGCTTGCAAGCTATAGTCGGTATGATGATTCTACTACTTATGGCATTGGTTAATAATAAATGGATTGGTGGTTTAATTGTGTGGTAATGGTTTTAAAGGGGCAATAATAGCAGTGTGTGATAGCTAAGCGTAAAGGTGTGAGTCCAATGGACGGACACTGGAAACTATGTTTTCCAACATAAATATTGGTCATGACGACCATATATGATACTTACGGGGTACATGGGAATCCCCTAAGTACACTTGTACATATGTATCTTGGAAAGCAAAGGGTACTCAAGAATTCTCTACTCCTATGTTATCTCCAATTCGTGCATCTATATGCATTGGGGCCCATTCAGGGGATTACACTAGACCCATATAGCCCGTGGATAGATTATGATAGTTAAGCTACACATACCAAGGTTAATGATTTTAAAGGCATGCTAAACCCAATTCCCTTCCCCATCATGGCAATATATATGTATGTGTAGTTGTGAATGCAAATGGTTGGTTTACTTACTTTTAAGGAATAGGGTTATTTTATCTCTATCATAAGCACTTGTTAGAATTCACCTGCTAACCTGTCTTTGGTTAGTTGTATCCCCATGTAATATAGGAACCCGCTATTCTACTCCCCTACTTAGTTCTCATACTCAGGATTAGCTTAGTTGGATTAATGTGGTAAGCTTCCATACTCCAAAAGGCTCCATTTTATATCATAGATGTCTTTTTTTACTTTAGTTATTTAATGGATATTGGTTTTAGCTATGGTTGGGGGCTTTTCCCAATCCAATATTTTTTCTTTTGGATAGAGACTTTATGTAACTACTGGGGGTTAGAATGGGCGGTCTCGGTAGTGGTGTCAGCCTTAGTATTGGCATTAGCATTGGGGCTAATAACTTTAGACTAAATTTATGATTATTCCATCCTATTATGTTATGTTATGGACATATTCTTGGTTATTGCTTTGGTTTTAGTATGGTTATTGGTTGGAAATTGGTTGATTGGATTGTTTAGGTTGGTCACGATCATGGACCTAAACCAGATTCTAGACTAGTAATAAACTCTATCTTGTCATATATTCAGAATTCATCTAACTCAAGGTATGTGTTTAGAGGTTGGGTTGGGTCGTAGGGGTGGTGTCCGATCCTAGTTGTACTTGGGATGCCCATTATGACAAGGCCCTGGTATCAAAGCTTTAGGTTCATAGTCAATTGGGAATCCACAAAGTCATGTCTAGTAGATTCTTTTTTAAGGGTATGTAGCATGCCACACTTATAAGAGAGAGGCTATAAGGCATTTAGGAATGTTTCTCTTCTTTATTTCTATTTCCAAGCTTAAAGTCTAAGTTCTGGAATCTTCTCTAATTACTTTTTTTTTGCCTTTTAGATTATACCTTAATGATCTGAAGTTCACAAAACTCTTCTATCCCAACTAGGGATAATGTCAATAGGAAACGTTCTACTCAAGGGATCCATACTCTATATAGGGGTTCAGTCCTTGATATTTCTGGAGTTCCACCAGTTCTTTCTAGTCCTCTTTAGACAGATATGATAAATACAGAGTTTCGTCAGTCGATTCATAGGATTGCTCAATTGGTAGCTTCTCAGGATGATCATGGTGCATCTGCTATTCCATCTTCTAAGACCAGAAAGGTTGGCCATTTTATGAAATTAAGTCCTCCAACCTTTATTGGTGTTAGGGTGGAGGAGGATCTATTAGGTTTTCTAGATGAGATGGAAACAATATTTAGGATTATGCATTTCACCATTATAGAAGGGGTGGAGTTTGTAACTTATCAGCTCAAAGATTTAGTGTACCAATTGTACAAGGGATGGGATCAGGCAAGGGATGATGTTGAGGAGTCATCTCTATGTGTTACTTTCTCTAATTCATTTATGGACAACTTCTTTTCTTAGGAGTTGAGGGAAGTAAAAGTGGAGGAATTTTTTAATCTGAAGCAAGGAAAGATGTTGGTCAAAGAGTATACCTTGAAATTTCACTAGTTGTCTAGGTATGCTCTAGAAATGGTGTCAAATATGAGGTACAAAATGAGAAAGTTTTCTTCAGCACTATTTCAGGATTTGATCCTTGAAAGCGAGACTACATTGCTGATCAAGGACATGAATATTTCAAGGTTGGTCATTCATATGCAACAAGTGAAGGAGGAAAAAAGAATACAGGCTCAGATGGGAGAAATGCAGGGTAAGAAGTTCAGGTTCTCTGAGCAAAGTGGTCAACAGCAAAGTGGTCGGTATGATGGTAAGTGGCCAAAGAAGAAATAGATATGGTTCTTTCTCTATAGCTAGTGCTCCTTACTAGAAACATTCAGGTGATAGGCGTCAACAAGATGGTGATAACTATATGGCACAAGGTGTATAATCTTAGGTTAGTGTGGTACAATCGATTTTATTGTGTCCTTCTTTCAGGTTCTGTGGTCAGTTACATTGGGGCTTTTGTCATGAGGGGAGGGACATCTGCTTCAAATATGGTCAGCCGGCCATATGCTTAGAAATTGTCTGGTTGGTAGGGTTCCTTTAGAAGAAAATAAAGTTATGGTTTCCTCTTCATCTTCTCCTGCACCAAGGGTATTGCTTCTTTATTTTTTCCTGCTTCTGGTACCTGCGTAGGCCAGAATAGGTTATATGCTCTTGTAAACTTACAGGAGTCTAAGGTATCGCCTTATGTCGTGAATAGTACATTACAACTCTTTTCCCGTGACGAGTATTGTTTGCTTGATTCAGGGTCCACTCTTTCCTATGTGATCTCATTTGTGGATGTGTATTTTAGTTTTGATGTCATGGTTATTTTGAATCTCTTTTTTGTTTCTACCATGGTAAGTAACTCTTTGGTTGCTAAAAGAGTCTATAGGGGGTGTGTGGTATCTGTTGGTGGAAAGAAGACAAGGGTGGATTTTTTCAAATTCGATATGGTGTATTTTGATGTTATCCTGGGTATAGATTGGTTACATTCATGCTACATGTCCTTAGATTATTGGAACTGTAGGGATGTCTTTAGGTTCCTTGGTGATCCAGTTATTGAATAAGACAATGGTTCCTTAGCTCCTAAGGGGAAGTTTATATCATATCTTAAGGCTTGGAGATTAATCTCTAAAGGGTGTCTCTATCATTTGATTTGGGTTAAGGACTCTAACTTGAAAGGTCCTTCTTTATATTTGGTTCTGGTAGTGAATGAGTTTCCTCAGGTATTTTTGGATGATCTTCCTGGTGTTCCTCCAGATTGGGAGATTAAGTTTGGGATTAATTTGGTTCCGGACACATGTAGAATATCTTTTCCTCTTTATAGTATGGCTTCAGCTGAGTTTAGGGAACACAAGAAGTAACTTAAGGATCTTTTGTAGAAGGGTTTCATCCGTCCTAGTGTGTCCCCATGGGGTGCACCGGTGTTATCCAGGTGTAAGAAGGATGGTTCCCTTTTGATGTGTATTGACTATAGTCAGCTGAATAAGGTAACAGTGAAGAATATGTATCCTCTTACAAGGATAAATGACTTGTTTGATCAGTCGTAAGGTGCCAAGTTCTTCAATATCAGTCGCAAGGTGCCAAGTTCTTCTCTAAGATTGATCTTAGATCTGGGTATTATCAGCTTAAGATTAAGGAGGTAGATATCCCTAAGATGGATTTTCGTACTCGGTATGGGCACCTTTAGTTCTTCGTTATGTCATTTGGATTGACCAACACTCCATTAGCATTTATGCATTTGATGAATAGGGTCTTCTATCATTTTATGGATCTGTTTGTCATTGTTTCCACAGATAACATCCGGGTCTATTCTAAGAGTGAGGTATACCATGCCAATCAACTCTATGTGGTGTTGCAGACCTTAAAAGAGCAGTAGTTGTATGCCAAATTTTTTAAATGTGAATTCTGGTTAAATATTGTTACTTTACTAGGTCATATTATTTCTAGTGAAAGGATCATGGTAGATCCACAAAAGGTGGCAGTGGTTAAGAAGTGGCCTAGACCCACGACTCCAATGGATATTTGATATGTCTTAGGTTTGGTCGGGTACTATAGGAGATTTGTGGAGAGTTTTTTTAATGATAGCTGCCCCATTGACTAACTTGACTTAGAAGGAGGTAAAGTTCTCTTTGTTAGATTCTTATAAGGATACTTTTGAGAAGATGAGGATACGCTAACTTTAGCTTTCATTTTGACTTTGCCTGAAGGCAATGAGGGTTTATGGTTAATGTGATGCATCTTAAGTGAAACTTGGTATGTTCTTATGCTACATGGTAAGATAATTTTATACACTTCTAGGCAGTTAAAAGTGCATGAGAAAAACCATCCTACTCATGATTTGGAGCATTTAGCAGTGGTGTTTACTTTGATGATCTGGCGGTACTATTTGTATAGAGTGCATGTGGGCATCTTTTATAATTATAAGATTCTAACAGTATGTATTTACTGAGGAAGAGCTTAACCTCAAGTAGAGGAGATGGCTTGAGCTTTTCAAGGACTATACTATCCAGGTAAGGCTAATGTTGTTGCTGATACTTTTACCAGGTTGTCCGTGGGGAGTTTAGCTCAGGTGCAAAAAAAGAAAGTGGAAGTTGGTAAAGGATATTCACTGCTTGGCTAATCTCAGAGTTTGCTTTTTGAACTTCGAGAATAGTGATGTATTGGTACACAAAGTGGTTTGGTTGAATCTTGGTGCAAAGATCAAGGAGAAACAAATATTAGATCCTGTCTTGATTAAAATCAAGGGTGATGTAGGTGGACAAAGGTTAATGGTACTTGATATCACTGGTGATGGTAACTTGAGGTATCAAGGGAAGTTAGGTGTTCCTGACGCTGATGGTTTGATAGAAAGGGTATTGGATGAGTGCATGAATTGCACTACGTTGTTCATCACAGTTCAACGAAGTTGTATCATGATCTCAAGGATATGTATTTGTGGAATGGTATAAAGAAGGATGTGGCTGATTTTGTGGCAAAAAGTTTGGTGTGTCAACAGTTGAAAGTTAAGCACATGAGGCTTAAGGGTTTGTATCAAGAAATTGAATTATCTGAATAGAAATGGGAAGTGATCAACATGTATTTTGTTACCGGTATTTCTCGGTCTCAGAACTAATTTTATTTGGTTTGGGTCATCATGGATAGGATGATAAAGTTGGCTAACTTCTTACCAATAAGGACTAACTTTTTGGCTAAGGATTATGTGATATTGTATCTTCATGAGATTGTGAAGCTACATGGGGTACCTATTTTGATTATATCTTATCGTGGTAAGCAGTTTTTATCTCATTTTTGGCGGTCGTTTCAGAAGGGGTTAGGTACTAAAGTTAGTTTGAGTACTTCTTTTCACCTGCAGATGGATGGTAAAGCAAAAAAGACTATTCAAATGTTAGAGGATATGCTTCATACATGTTTGATTGATTATAGTGGTAGTTGGGTTGAGCATCTACCTCTTGTAGAGTTTGCTTACAACAAAAGCTATATTCTATCATTGGGAGGGCCCCTTTTGAGGCATTGTATGGTAGGAGGTGTAGATATCCTATTGGATGGTTTGAACTTGGTGAGACAGATATGTTTGCTTTAGACTTAGTATATTAGGCTATGGAGAAGGTAAAAGTGATTCAAGACAGGCTTAAGTCTGCCCAAAGTCGCCAAAAGTCCTATATGGATATAAGGTGTAGGGACTTGGAGTTTGAGATTAGGGATAGGGTGTTCCTAAAGATGTGTACCATGAAGGGAGTAATGCAGTTTTGGAAAAAGGGTAAACTCAGTCCCTAGTATGTTGGTCTTTATTTAGTTTTGAGGAGGGTTAGTAATGTTGCATATTAATTGGAGTTGCCTTCTAGTTTGAGCTTCATTAATCCGATATTCCATGTCTCTATGTTGAGAAAGTGTATAGGTGATCCTTCATTGGTTATTCCTTTAGAAGGATTGGGTATCTCAGATTCTCTGTCTTATGAAGAGATCCCGATTAAGATCCTGGATCGGTAGGTTCGTCGATTTTAAACCAAGGATGTAGCTTCAGTTAAGGTTCTATGAAGGAACCATAAGGTGGAAGAAGCTACTTAGGAAGCGAAAGAGGACATGAAGTCCAATTATCCGTATTTGTTTTCTGCTTCAGATATTCATGCAAAAGGTATGTGTTTTCTGTCACATCTTTGTTTTCTAACTTGGTTAAAAGAAGGTTTATTTTCTTTCATCTTTGTTTTCTAACTTAGTTAAAGGTTAGAATGGTTATGTTGGGGTGTGACATATGTTTATACTATATTGTCTTCCATTCGTAGATGAATGATCCCAGTGGGAGGGACTGAAACACCTTAGGTTTTGTTCATTAGAAATTTTCCTCAATTTTTAGCTTCTGGACATTATACGAGTTGGGGTACTAGTGATATAGTAGGGTATAGGTAGTATGGTCTATTCATATATTGTCCAGTATTAGGTGGTGTTGGATGGTTGAGTTTCTAGAATGGGTACGACTTCGGTGGTTACGAGTCGTACGGTAGGTGACGGGTAGTATGGTTAGGTTTCTTTACTTAATTTTAAACTTAGTAAAGTAACTTGGATCTAAGTACGAGTGGCTCACCATGGGTCATGAGATGGGGTATTGGTTATATTGTTCAACTCGTATGTTGGACAATATCAACCTGTCTTGGTTCTAATATAGGTACGGGTTAAGTGTATTGGTCATACTCTTTGATACGATTGGGGCTTAGTGGTCATATGTTGGACAGTATTGGGGGGTCTAAAGTATACCTAGGGTACGAGTAGTAGTTACCACTCATATGATCGGGTAAGGGTGGTATGGTAGAGTCATACCCTCCTGCAGAAAATTAATACAGTTTAACTTGGGGGTATTCTAGACATTTCCCCTTATAACTCCTTGGGACCCCACGTCTTAAAAACACCTTTTTGGTGCTTCACTAACCTATTTCCAAATAATCAAACACTTTAAACTCTCTCAAAATATCTCAAGGTTCTTGGGTTAAGCAAAAGCTAAGGTTTCCTTCCAGGTGGTCAATTGAGGCTCATAGAGGTAATTTCTTCTCATCT
Source organism: Capsicum annuum (assembly GCF_002878395.1). Classification (NCBI taxonomy): domain Eukaryota; kingdom Viridiplantae; phylum Streptophyta; class Magnoliopsida; order Solanales; family Solanaceae; genus Capsicum; species Capsicum annuum. Next base: position 901,287 of record NW_025834406.1, read on the forward strand.
TCTTCTCAATCTAAGTCGAGCTACTCCTCTCTCATTGTTAGTTCCAACTAAAGAAATATTTTATAAATTGTTTTCACGGCATAATTGTTGTATGGTTTTTGGTTTTCAAATATATATTATGGGTTTTGGTTATAAATGCTTGGTAATGGTTTTCCCACGTTGTAATTATGGATATGCATATTTTAATGATGGTTCGGACACTTCGTTGTATGGGTATGGTTAATTGGTAATTGGTATTGGGTTTGTAAACACTATGCCCCCATGTGTTTGATAAAATGCCTATAAGAATGCATTTACTTTATTATTGAACTTTTAATGGAACTATTGTATCGAATAACTTGGTAATGGAACCCTAAACGAGTTAAATGGTTCACAATCGTTAAATGGTATGGTCTTGGTGGTTCTAGTTGGTCTAATTGAAAGCCTTGTGGGGTATATGGGATTATCCTAAGTTAACTTAATAATGTAATCTATGGGTACATGGGAGTCCCTTTTTCTTAAAAAGAATGGCTAAGAACATTGCTTGCAAGCTATAGTTAGTATGATGATACCACTATTTATGGACTTGGTTAATAATAAATGGATTGATCATTTGGTTATGTGGTAATGGTTTTAATGGGGAAATAATGACGGGGTGTGATAGCTAATCGTGAAGGTGTGAGTCCAATAGACGGACATTGGAAACTCATGCTTGCCGACATGAGGATTGGTCATGACGACCATATATGATACTTATAGGGTACACGAAAATCTCTTAAGTACACTTGTACATATATGTCATGGAGAGTGAAGGGTACTCGGGAAACCCCTAATCCTATGGTATCTCCAGTTCACGCGGCTACATGCATCAGGGACCATTCAGGGGGTTATATTGGACCCATATAGCCCATGGATGGATTATGACAGTTAAGCTACACATACCCAGATTAATAGTTTCAAAGGCATGCTTAACCCGATTCCTATCCCCAACATGGTTATATATATATATATATATACATACATATATATATATGTATGTACGTATGTATGTATATATGTATGTTTGTGAATGCATATGGTTGATTTACTTTGTTTTAAAGATTGGCATTATTTTATCTCTATCCTGAGTACTTGGTAGCGTTCACCCACTAACCCGTCTTCGAGCGGTTGTATCCCCACGCGATGCAGGAACCGCCTTTCTACTCCTCCTGCTTAGTGTTCAGACTCGGGATTATAACGGTTGGATTGAAGTAGTGAGCTTCCATACTCCAAAAGGCCCCATTTCATATCATAGATATCTTTTCATACTTTGGATATTTCATGAATATTGGTTTTGGCTATTGTTGGGGGCTTGTCCCAACCATATATTGTTTTTCTTTTGGATAGAGGCTTTGTGGAACTACTATGGGTTGGAATGGACGGTGTCGGTAGTGGTGTCAATTTTAGTATTGGCATTGGTATTTGGGTTGATATCGTTGGACTGAATTTATGAATGTTCCATCCTATTATGCTGTGTTATGGACATACTCTTGATTATTGCTTTGGTTTTGGTATGTTTATTGGTGGGATATTGGTTGGTTGAACTTGCTTGGGTTGGTCATGGTCATGGACCTATCCCTGAGTTTGGACTTGTAATAAACACTATCTTGTTATAATTTCGAAATTCATTCGACTCTGGGTACATGTTTGGAGGTTGGTTGGATAACGGGGGTGATCTCTGGTGCTGATTGAACTTGGGATGCCCATTACGACAATGCCCCGGTTCGAGTCGTAACAAATTTATTAAGAAAAGTTAGGGAGAATAAGAAAAAGAGCTATAAAGAGCAAGTTAATGTCCTAAACTGCTTACGGTTAGTAGTCACTAATTGCCAAATATATCCTACTCATGTCGTAGCCTATATTACAACCCGTGACTGTCCTTTTTATGTTACTTCTTGATGCTTGGTTGATTAACAGTTAGACTACTGACAAGCATATAGTATGTTGTGTATGTTTGAGACATTGTCCGTGAGAGTGAGCACTTTTTGTCAATATGTCCCTATTTGAATGATAATGAATATATATGAGCAAGGGACATCACTAAAAGAAGAGGGCACTAAATGACAAGATAATTGGTGTACTATTAATTGCATTATTTGCACATAATCATGTTGGCGTTGAATCATGTAAAGAGTCAATTTTGGAGACTGTGTTGTTTTAAAAAAAGCATCTCTGAGTGTATGTTGACTACATGAATGTATATTAAGTGAATTGCACTTCATTATTGAATTGTCTACTTAACTCGAGAACAAGTTGAATGAATTGATATTTTTTCGTGAAATGTTTTGGGTGGGTGTGTAAATTGTTTGAGGATGAACAAATGTTTAAGTGTGGGTAGTAATCTTGGGTGTATTTATTTGCCCGTTTGTTGTATTTTACCCATATTTATCCTAGTTTTGATAATGATAATTGCATGTAGTTGCTTGCTTTGATTGAATGTTCTTAATAGGAAACTAACCAATATGATTAGATATTCTGTAGGAAAAAACGTGGTAAAAGTCAACCCACATGAGCGAAAAGGAAGGTTCAATGGTTTTATAGCTAATATAGAAAGTTACCAAGAGAAAATCAAGTGGGAATAATACTAGACATGCCACACCAAGAGCTAAACTCTAGACAACAACAATTGTGCTACCACTAACGTGGCATACCCAGAGAAAAATAGAAACTACGTAGTTAACTCTACCACTAATGCGCCACTCCAAGACGATCCCCGACCCAAATTTTGTCTTGTTTTTGTAATCCAAAATCCTATCGGATGAGGATTGTTTTCCTCCTTCTATATGTGCCCGCCCTTCACATTTTTCTAGGGTTGGTCATTATTTTGGTAAAGTTCAATCTATCACGTTGGTTTGTTCCTATGCTCTTGCTTTTACTATTTTTGTGTTTGGCCAACATAAAAATATATCTAGTCTTTGTATGCAACCACAAGAAGAATCATAGAGATAGAATGAAAAGTATAGGAAGTGATATCTCTTTTTTAATAAAATAAAGAATTATTTTGCGTATAGGATAGAAATATACATATAACCCCTCGTTTGGTTATTTCACCGGAGGACATCTTCATGCATATAAAATGGGTCATCACATCCCCATGCAATGTTATAGTTGTGAAGTCAAATGTAGGTAGAGGATTAGAGATTCAATAGACCATTGTTATAATATCAACCACATAAATCAATAAGAAGGTAGAAAACTTAACCGATGAAAGAGATATGCTATACATAATTGCAATAATCGCCTTAACCCTAAAATATCTTCTAAATATTGATTACAACATCTTCAATTAAATTGTTATTTTATTACTCCCTCCGTCTCATTTTATGTGTCATCATTTCCTTTTTATCCGTCCCAAAAAGAATATCATTTTTTCTTCTTTGATAACTATTTAAAGACACAATTATACTTTTATCCTTATTGATCCCACTTATAAGGGCCCATTTAATTAAAAATAATAATAGTACATTGTTTTAATAAAGGACAATTTGATAAAAAGCAACAAGTCTTTACTTATTTCTTACACTCCGTGCCCGGTTAAATTTCGACACATAAAATGAGACGGAGGAAGTATTAGTTATAGAACTACAAAATCAATTAATTCACTTGATTACTTATATGCTTGCTTGAAATCTACCCCATCTTGAGATTTTATTAGCTCAACTCCCTGGAAGAATTCTAAAAGATTACTTAGGCTTTAACAACTCTATGATAATTGGAGGATCATTACATTACATTTAATAATAATAGCAAAAAGAAAAAGTAATAGAAAAAGTAAAACTTATTTGAAGAAACAAAAGCATTGGAGTTGTTCATACTTTAAACCTGTAAGCTCTATTTAAGTGTCTAATAGATGTGAGTTTCAAAGAGTCACATTACAACTAAGAATTAAACAATCCCCTTTTCTTCATCTATAACTGTATTTGTAACAATATATTCATTTTTCATTGAGAACAGAAACGGGTCAGCTTTAGGAACACATCACTTTCCTTTTTTTGTCTCTCCATTTGTCATTTTCACCCTCACTTTTTCGTCAGTATTTTCAATCACCCTTATACTTTTTTGCTTCAATATCCACAGAAATTTTACGTTATGTTTTTTTCCTTTTATCTTCTTGTGTTGCTGAATATGTACATAAAACAGATGCCTTTAATTTTGTCAACATTTCAAGGTAATATAAACGTGAAGGATCAATATGGCACAAGTGAGATGAAATAGTTTTGTATAGAAGATATGGAGAAAGGGATAATTAACTTATTTTGCTTCTATTTCACAAGATTTTTGATGTGTATGGTTTCTTAATTTCCTTATAGCTAGGCTATAAGATTAACAGTCGTCATTTAGCGGAAATTGAAATTTCCCTTTATTTGTTATTAGGTAACTCAAAAATGTTGTTTTAATAGTATTGTCATTTTAAAGAAAGTATTACTATCTAATAAGAGAGAACAAGCAAGAGAAGCAGACTGGTCTCTGTTAACATGTCTACTTCTCCTGTCTGCGTCATGAGTTGCTTTCTTTGTGATTTTATTATTTGATCTCTAATTAATTATTATAAGTTATTTATTTATTAGAAAATTAATAATATTGAATAAAAAAATTAAAATAGATATTTATAATCTTGCCTGCTTTATGAGTTGCTTCCTTTGTAACTTTATTATATAATCTCTAATTATTTATTATAAGTTATTTATTTATTAAAAAATTAATAATATTTAATAAAAAAATTAAATAGATATTTAGGACATGTCTGCTTCAGTTGTTTCACCAAAGTATTTTTGTTATATCTCTTCTAATTAGACATGTCTGCTTCGATGTTTCAATCGTGATTTTACTATGTCACTCCTAATTAATTATTATGACCATTTAAATTTTTTTGCAAGTATTTTTTTTATAGTAATTTAGCTATATAACTTCTAATTAATTTTTGTGGGCCATTAAGACATGTCTACTTCACTGCTTCAACCATAATTTTACTATATTACCCATAATTAATTAATTCGGTCATCTAAATATTTGAAAATTACATAAAACGTATTACAAATTATAATAGTTAACAACTCAAAATATCTGAAAGAAAAAATCCATTATATATTTTTAATATATAAAAAATATTATAAACCACAATAATTAAAAAAAAATTAAAAATATTTATTATGCCCGTGCCTTGCACTTGCTATTAGTAACTAGTACTTACAAATATAAAGGTACCCATGCGAAAGCTCCACTTAAAAGTCTAATAAATGTGTGTTACAAAGAGTCACATTACAGCTAAGAATTCATAAATAATGTCCTTTGATTTTATCTGTAAAAATGTTGAACATGTAATTCATTTTTGGGAAAAAAACTCAAATATGTCATTGAACTATAAGAAATGGCTTATCTATGTCATTCGTTAAATGTTTGGCTCATTCATGTCATCGCTGTTATAAAATCAGCTCATCAATGTCATAACTTTTCAACGGTGAATTTTTAAAAACAGCTTTGCCACATGGTCTTTTATTAGAGATCGACGTTATTAATTAAATTAAGAAAAAAGTCTCAATATGCCATTAAACTAATAGAAATGTTCATTTGTGCCATCAGTTAAAAGTTCGGCTCATTTATGTCATCGTTGTACAAAATCAGCTCATAAATGCTATTACTTTTTAACAGTGGACTTTCAAAAATAAATTTGTCACGTTACCTTTTATTAGAGGTCATTGTCATTAATTAAAGTAAATAAATATTAATTTCAAATAATCTTAGACCCATTAAATAGAACCTGTCCATTTAACATAACATGACCCACACCTATTAAAGTAAATTTTTTACGACAACTATTTTTTTTATCAGAAAAAATAGTGGTTAATGTATATCACTTGTGTTGTTTATTAATGATTTTAAATCATTATAAATGTTGCTCTTAACAGAAACCTCAAAAATTTCATCCTATAGATTTGCTGTAATTTCAGTGACTCCAATATATTCTCCAAAATTGCAAGAAAAGAAGCCAATGAACGATTAGGGTAAACAAGAAAAAGGAGGAGGCATACCAATAGAACTTCTCCATACTCCCATCACGAATTAGGGATCATACATTGTTGAAAAATCATTTTCAATTAACGGCTTAAAAGAAGTCTGTTATCCCAATTACTCCGCTATCTATATGGGATAACTTATCCCATCACTATGATAAAAATGGTGGGATAAATAATCACAATACTAATTAACTTTAGATATTTTAAAATTAATATTAATTTATTTTAATTAATGTACATGGACATCATATAAAAGGCCACGTGACAAAGCTGTTTTTAGAAATCCATCCTTAAAAAGTAATGGTATGGTTGAGTTGATTTTGTAATGGTGATGAGATGAAGGAGGCAAACTTTTAACCGGTGACATAAATAAGCCATTTTTGATACTTTAGTGGAACATTTGAGCCTTTTATCTTATTTTAATTAATGATGCACCTCTAATAAAAGGTCACGTGGTAAAACTGATTTTAAAAATCCACCGTTAAAAAGTAATGGCATGGATAAGCTGGTTTTGTAATGACGATGACATGAATGAGCCAAACTTTTAACTAATGGCATAAATGAGAATTTCTAATAGTTCAATGGGATATTTAAGCCTTTTCCCTTTATTTTTCATTTAAAACATAATTGGGTCACTGTTGAAAACTTTTAGGAGCACATCAGATTCACGTTTTTTTTTCCTCTTTATTTTTTCTTTTCGCCCTTACTTTTTTCATCAATATTTTTTATCAACCACAAACTTTTTTACTTCAATATCCATAGAAATTTTACGTGCATGTGTATATGTTTTTCTTTTGGCAGAATACTATCGCCAGACCCCTCAACTTGGCGCAATCTTTCACTTTGGCACCTCAGGTAGATATTGTTCACTTTTGACACCTCAAGTAGTGTACGAATGTGTCATTTGGTTACTTTTTACAAAGTCCATAGAAAAATATTAGATGCGTGTATTACACGCGCGCTGACGTGTAAAGTGACCAATAATAGCAAGACATTTGTCATTTTTATCCAAATAATTTTTAAATAATTAATTGTAAAAAAAATTACCCCCTCTCCCCAACCCACCCACCCCGTCTATCAAATTTTGCAAATACCCTGCCCCCACGCCACCCTACCCCTCAATCTTTTTCTTTCCTCTTTCTTTTCTGCAAACACCCTGCCCCCTCACTCCACCCCACCCCCAATCATTTTCTTCCCCCTTCTACAAACACTTCCCTCGCCCTTTCCCCGAACCACCACCACTAAATTATCTTCTCCAAATGCACCTTTCCTCAGTCCCACCCACCAACCTAAATCTTCTTCAAACACTGCCCTCTCTCCCAACCCCACCCACCCACCTGAATTTCTCCAAACGCCGCCCCTCCCCCAGCCAAATTGGATGTTAATTAATGTTAATGTGTTATTTGGCTAATATGAAAAATGAAACAATAACATGATTAATTTATTATTTTCAAGATATTATTTGAAAGTTCCTTGTGTAGTATTCCGTGTCTCGAGCCGGGGGTCTATCGGAAACAACCTTTCTACTTCTTTAGAGGTAGAGGTATGGACTGTGTACATCTTATCCTCCCCAGACATCACTATGTGGGAATACACTGGGTTTGTTGTTGTTGTTGTTGTATTTGAAAGTTCCATACATCATTCACAATTCTTTGTTAAGCTTCCAGCTGTGCTCAGTTTCTCCATTGAGGAAGATGCTCCAATATAGGAAGTTTCCTAACGTGGTTTATCAAGATTTTTTTTTTTTTTTTGGACCCCACCCTCTTCTCTATTTTTCAATTTTTTTCATCGATTTTGCTTCGATCTTTAATTTTTCTTACTTGATTTTTCTTAGTTTTTAGTTTTTTCACGGATTTAGCTCTATTTTTCAAATTTTCTTCATTGATTTTTCTTCAATTTTAATTTTTTTCATTGATTTTTCTTGATTGTCAATATTTCTTCATGAATTTAACTTCATTTTTTATTTTTTTCATGATTTTGCTCGATTTTTAGTTTTTCTTCATTGATGTTGCTTGATTTTTAATTTTTATTCATCAATTTTTCCCTTAATGATTAAAAAAATGGTTCTTATTTTAGTCTTCACGAATCTCTAAATGCGTATATAAATTTCTCTCAATAATTTTTACCGTTAAATAAATTTAAGATTTACAAAAATGGTGGATAAAAATGTGAAAGAAGTATAAATTAATGGGCGTTGAGAATCTACTGTTTTTGGAAAGGCGAACCCCTAAATGTGTATCTAATTTTTAAATCTCTCCCAATAATTTTCACTATTAAATAAGCCTAAGACTGACAAAAATGATGGATAAAAATGAGAAAAAAAGTATAAATTAATATACATGAGTTAATATATTGTTAGTGGGCCAAATTGGGCTCCACATCAGCCAAAAATAGGGTTTCACATGCCTTCATGTAGGTGCAAGACACGCACCTTGCTAACTTAGCAAAAGGTGCCAAAATAATACACTTATACGCTATTTGAGGTACCAAAAATGAATAATATTCACTTGAGGTGCCAAAGTGAAAGATAGTGCCAAGTTAAGGGGCCTGGAGATGTATTCTATCTTTTTTTTTCTTCTTGTGTTGTTGAATATGTACAAAAAATAGACACCTTTAATTGTGTCAACATTTCAAGGCAATATACAACTAAAGGTTTAATATGGCACAAGTGAGATGGAAAGATTTTGTAGCAACCCAAAAAGTCCCAGCTACGATTTAAATCATTTTTTAATGTGTATAGATTTGAACTCGATGATTTATAATTGAATATAAGTGTTAAGATCAGTCATCTAGTATGGTAAGTGCTTTGGATATGAATTATGATCATAATAAATATCTAGCATAAAGTTGAATTGAAAGAGTCTTTCTATCAATTGAGTTTTTGTATAGGTTTTTACTAGAGTCAACTTCAAATGATCACTTCTCCTAGAATATAAAGAGTTACATGGTCCATTATGTAATGACCCTACCTATTAATTCCCTCATTCTTGTGCATTTTCAGTGCTTAGAGCGTTTCTATAATTTTTTCAAGTTATTTATGACTTGCTGTGACTAATAATAGGTTTTTGGGCAGTTTGTTTGAGAAATTTATTAATACCCAGTGTGTTAAGAAATTGAATCAAAATTTGATAAAAGATATATTTCAGTACCTTTCAAAATTATTTTGGATATTTATGAAAATTCTTTAGTTACGATATATTTATATTATTTTTAATAACTTTATAATTCATTAATATTTTAAGCGGAGATTGTGAAATATAAGTTTTATTCAAAATAATTTTTATTAATTATAATTTATTTAAAAAATTATATTTATTGTAACATAAATCTATGCAATATCAATGTATACAAATAATGAATAGAGAATTGAAGGTGAATCTTGCCACCTCCACTTTCAAGTGGAAGTGGAGGAGGATGTACAAGAAATAAGTAGTAAATAGGTGGCACTCACTTACACACATGCATATAAATTTAGTAACTTTTTCATTTGTCTTTTGTTAACGAACTAAAAGTTTACTTCATTGTTTTTGTTTTAATGAAAGTACTTTGTTGATGCATTTTTTCTGTCACTATACACATATGTATATATATATTGACATGTTTAGAAACTGTGGAATATATATATATATAGAGAGAGAGAGAGATTTTGATATTATATTCTATCCCCTAAAGTAAAATTATCTACATCAAGTTATTCAAGCTTGGGCTCTAGTAGGGTACTATTCATAGACTTCTCAGAGGGGTTTTTCGCTTTGGCGTTGTATTCGTGAGCATACCTTTGGATTCTAGGAAGGCTATACTTAATATTTGTATTGAGCTTATGTATAGTATTAGTATTCATTTAGGGCTCTATTTTGATAGATTTTCGAGTCCTTTATACCTTAGTATGGAGTAGTATTTATGAGCTTAGGGTGTGGTATTTATGATCTTAGGGTGTAGTATTAAGCTAGGAAACCTTGAATTTTTCCCTTTTAGCTAGTTACACATATCTTCAAATAAATGCATTTTAGTTCTAGTTTGAGACTATTATATATTTTATTTTTGTTATTTATTATGAGTTTTGGCACAGATTTGACATTAATTATCGTTGGTATGAGTTTTAGTTTAACAATTGAGTTTGGTTACTAATGGGTTCACAAAATTTTGGCTATGATATGGTTACAATGAGTTTCGCTTTGAGTCTGGAATCTGGTTATGACACAATCTGGGAGTTCTGGTTTTGATTATGATTGTTCTAGGAATATTAACTGTCGAGATGCATTATACTGTACGTGATTTATATTTCCTCTCATTATTACCCACTATTTTTGGTTTGAATCCAGTATCTGGCCTCTCGTATTATCCATTGGTGTCGGTTCAAGCCATGTGCACATCTGGATAGTTCATTATGGCTTTGGGATCGGGTGGTTACTTGAGAACAGTTAGATTATGGGTTGCTTATGCTTTTACTTTAGTCAATTCTTGTGTGTATCCATTGGCTTATGGGGGCTTAATATCTTTTATGTGCCTTCTGGGCTTATGAGGGCCTAGTTAGATTATAGTTAGATTGTATTTCTTACCATTAAAGTGTGTTTATTTCCTATGTTTCCTTTATTTATTCCTTTATCACACTAGCATAGTCAAGTCGCTATTTACTTTTCTACCCATATCACTACTGTCTTAGCTCATTCTCTCGCATATTAGTTATGCTTTTACTATATTTCATCTCAGCGGATCAATGATGCCTACTGAGCACCTATCGCTTTGGTACTTATGCTGCACTGTTATTTCTTTTCCTCGATGTAGATCTGTGTATGAGCTACTAATATTTACTATATATTATGTATATTTTGGATACTGTCAAGTACTTTTCTTTTTGTTAGTAGTGGCTCTAGTACCAGATTTTACCATGTTTTGGGTGGGATCATCCTATATAGTTTGTCCTCCTCCTTCCCTTGTATGGTATATTATATATACATGTTTATTTTCTTCTACCCATATCTTTATTATCAGTGTTAATTTATTCTAGTCTCTTTTTTTCCACCCGTTACTCGCTATTTCGGACTATGGCTTTGCTTGTCTATTGTAGGATAGAGTAGGAACCATTATGACTTGAGAAATTAGGTTATGACACCTTGGTATCAGAGCCTATATTTCACCGATATTGTTGGTAGAAGAGTCAATGTTTAGTAGTGTCTTGTGGATACGTACAGAGATATCTTTATCCAATATTCGAGAGGATACAGAAAATTTTTAGAAAAATCTCATCTTGCTGATTCACTTTTGAGCATTGGCTCTATGTTAGTCTCTAAATATTTATTTGTTTCACTCACTCCTAGATGTCTAAAATATAGGGAACAACAGTTGGGAATTTGGACCCTAAGCCCGCTGCTAGAGCTCCAGTTAAGAGCAGAGGTTGACTCCAAGGTCGAGGGCAGGCTAAAGCAGAAGTCTCTGTCCGAGATCAGGCAAGGGAACCATTACTATAACCTACTACTGCTCCTGATCTGGAGATAGCTCCAGACATTCTACCACCACATCAATAGGTATGCTAGAGGAAGCCCAAGCCTCATTCGGGTTTATATTTTCTTTGATTCTATAGGATGCATTGGTATAGTTATTGGGGTTAGATGGCGGTGCATCGACCGATGAAGCTCAGCCAATAGCATATGGTGGTATTTATTTAGGGGCGTAACCTGTAACTGGAGCTTCCAGAGTAGAGGTTTTGCTAACAACAATTATGTAAATGGTGGAATAAAAATGATGGGCCGATTTTTGATATAGACTCCACCTAAGTTTGTTGGGACCCTAGGAAAGGATGCTTATAAGTTCTTGTCCAACTATGAAAGAGGTTATGTAATTTAGAGTTTGTTCAAATCTGTGGAGTGTTCTTTGTTTCTTATCAACTAGATACGATAGCGAGGAAGTTGTGGAGGCTTTATCTTGATTTTTGACTAGATAGATCTCCACCAATGTCTTGGACTCTATTCTCTAAGGTTTTATTGAAAAATTATATGTCTCGCAGTATGAACGATCATCTTTCGGACGATTTTTCTATTTTAAGATAGAACTCTATGTCTTTGGATGAGTGTGAGGAAATATATAATGAGTTAGCCAGAAATGACACTATGATTCCACCTACAGTGTATTGATGTGCCATGGTTTCCTTGCACTTTCAATGCTTAAAATGGTGAAAATATGCAAATACTTAGGCCATTCTATTAGATATGATGTGTGTTTTGTGTGTGTTGTAGGTTAACTATATTAAAGAATCAAAGTTGAGGATGACCATGACTCTTTAGGACTGATGAAGAGTTGTGGTTTGAGTTGTTCTAATCATGTTAGCAAAAATCCCGAAGATAGCCTTGAAGCCCCTGTGAAAACGGATGAAGGCTACGAGTCTTTAGGGTGATAACGACTCGTAGTGAGGAGTTATTTTGAAAACAAAGAGAATATGCCAAAAGTTGAACACTCACTGGATTGACAAGGACTTTCAACCAACGACTCGTGAGGTCTGACCATGAGTTGTTATCACTGAGCATAGAAGAGAGCAATGAAAGTAGCCAACAAGTTTTGTCGGTCCAGACGAGTCGTTACCATTGGCATGACCACTGTCTACTTAATTTTCTTATTTTGTTTTGGTTAGGTCTTCTTTGTTATTGTGAAAAATTATAAATACCCTTGAGGTACTCTTGCATTATGTTATGCACTTTATACTCTTACAAACATATATTGATTAGAAGAAAAACAATTCATCTTGAAATCTTCTTGTTCTTGGTTTATGGTTTATTAAATAATTTGAGACTTTGGGTTTTCTACATCAATTATTGTAAGATAAATCATATTCATTCTTTATTGAATTCCACAACTTGTTTCTTAACTATGAACAGCCAATTCCCTTAGCTAAGTTTGTGGGAACCTTAGTAGAATAATGAAGTAGGGGAAGTGTGAGGTTCTACTAGATCATCGTTTACACGTGTATTCGGATCTTTAGTTTATTCAATTTCTTAGTGGTGGCCAACTCTAAGAACCTACTTATATTCGAGATCGTCTTCATAAGAGAGATTGAGATTAGGAAAAGAAGATTATGATAGTGATTCGAGGGTACCAACCCTCGTCTAATAACTTGAGACCCACAAAGTGATAGTTAAACTGTGATCAAAGACAAAGGTTAGTAAGGTGACACCCTAAGACTCATAAGTTAAAGGGTCAAATTTACCAACGAGTCCATGAGACAGTTGGTAATACTTAGCTTGTCAAATTTTGTATGTGTGGCGTTGAGATAGTAGATTGAGCACGATAAACTTACAGAGTCAGAAGATAGGGGAGCACAAGCCTAGTATGTGTTTTAGATTGTTTAAAACTAAAAGAATTCAAACCTTATTACTTTTATTGTTTACTACAAAGACCCCATTTACTTTCCTACACATCCGGCTACTTCACAAGTTTGAGAGACAATTTTAAATTATTCCCTGTGTGATCGAAACCAACCTAGTTGGGTTACTATAATTAGACAGCGACCACATTATATCTTTGAGAGGTGTATAGTTTGGGTGACATCATAGTTTGGCACCGTTGTCGGGAAATACGATTGCAGAACGATTGATTAAAGTTGTTGAAGTTTTTGGGTTTTATCTATTCTTCTTGGGGCATATGTCGGTGTATGCCTAGAACGAGGAGTAAAGGTAATCCCGTACTCTCACTTGATCCTAAATCAAAAATAGTCCTACAGCAAAATTGTATGATGTCATAGAAAAGTCGTGAAGCTCATTATGAGCGGCCGCAAGACTATCCACAGGACTTACCTCCCCACCTTCTTAGAAAACAATAGGGAAAAGTAATGCACGGTTACTTGTAGAGGAATAAAATAGGAGAGATAATGAGGCGTATTTGCATGTAGCTCAAGAGAAAGAGAGAGCAATATAGAGAATGATACCTAATTGTCGAGAAAAACTAGATAGAAACCAAAATAGAGGTAGAAAGGGTAGAGCTCAAGTACTCCCAGTTTATCAGTACTTGCCACCATATGATGATTCGAAGGAGGACTTGGGATACGTTAAGTCTACCAAAACATGCCCCGCCCAGCCCTGGGGCCTTGTCGTAATGGGCATCACAAGTCCAACCAAGATCGGAGACCACCCCAATTACCCAACCTAACCTCCAGCCGCCTGCCTAGAGTTGCCTGAATTCCAAGCATGTAACAAAATAGTATAAAATCCTATATAAAGACTCTGGGAATAGATAACAACCAGGACTAACCCAATCAAGTCCAACCATCCCATAACCATAAACCCAACCATACCAAACTACACCAAACAAGGCCATAAATCAGGCCATAACGAAAGATATTCCAAAACAAAGTATAATTAATCCCAAAATATAATCTAATGGAATAGTGAGAAATTATGTCCGATGATGCCAGTCTCCCATCCTATTCTAATGCCAAGGATGACACCTATACCGATCTCGCCAATTCCAGCCTATAGAAGTACCACAACGCCTCTAACCAAAAGAGTAATGAAATTTGGTTGGGACATACCCCCAACCATAGCCAAAACCAATATCCAAAATAAAACCAAAATGTTTAGAAATATCCATAACATAAAATGGAGCCTTCTAAAAGGATGGAAGCTCACCACTTCAGTCCAAATATTGCCCCAGAGTCAATCACTGTGTGGAAGAACTAGAACGGCTGGTTTCTGTATAGCATGGGTATACAACCGCCAGTAGACGGGATTAGCGAGTGACACTAGCATGATCTCAGGGTAATGATAAAATAATACCATTTATAAAACCAAGTAAAACTATTTATATGTACATAATCGAGTATATATATATATATAACCATGCTAGGAAAAGGAATCGGGTTTAGCATGCCTTTAAAACCTTTACTTGGGGTGTGTAGCTTTGCCGTCCTAAACCACCCACGGGCTATATAGGTTCAGCTCCCCCTACTGAAAGGGCCCCAGTGCGTGTAGCCGCACAACTAGGAAAGTATCCTATGGGATGAATAGTACATCCCCAAAATAAAGTGTGACATCATGCGCACGGTCACCCAGACCAATCTCGTATTGGAAAATATAAGTTTCCAGTTTTAGTCCTGCGGGACCTCCACCTTCTAAGGCATTGCTACACATAGGAATTAAAACTAATTTCTGAATAACCAAACCATTATTTATTTATTAACCAAGGCCATTGATATTGGTATCGTCATACCAACCCTTACTTGCAAGTAATCCATAGCCAACCATTTATAGGTTTAAGGGGACTTTCTAGTTCCCTTTCATTTACCATATTAAAACACTTGGGAGACTTCCATTTGCCCTACAAACATAACCAATTAGACTTTAGACTTTCCAAACTATTTAAACTATGCATAATTCCTTTACTAAGTTTAAAACATGCAAGAGTTCCATTAAAAGAAGTCAATGCAATGAACATATCTTTATAAGCATTTTGTCAAACACATTGGGGGCGTAATATGACCAAAACCATTTCCAATTACTAATAAAACATTACCATGAGATATAATTATCCAAAACTACCATTAATGCATATAAAGGAATAATTAAAACCATGGGAAAGCATAACCAACCATTTAACATCAAAACCCCCAAATCATATTTGAAAGCCAAAATCATGTAATAGTAAAACCATGAAAACATTCATATAAACCATGCTTTTAAGTAAAATTAACAATGAGGGAAGAGAACATACCTTAAACTAAGATGATGACAAAAAGAAATCACCAACACAAGCCCTAAATTGATCCCTTAGTTGAAACCCTAGCTTCCCTTTCTTAAAAGCTCTTGAGAGAATTATGAAGTGTTTACGAAGAGTTTCTAAGTGTTAATGAATAGAATAATAGGGTAAATAACCTCCCAAGTATGTTAGAAGTCATGGGACCCTATTAGGATAATTGGGAAAATGTCCAGAATACCCTCACTTAAGTTGCATAAAAAATCCTGTCATAGGGATACGATTGACCCTTACGGTTCATACCCTCTCAATACAATTAGTATCCACCACTCGTATCCTAAACCTCCACCCTTAGATCAAACACTGTCTAGCATATGACTCATCCAACCAAGTCGTAACCATAATATATAATTCGTATTCATGATCGATATACTTGAAGGAATGAAATACCTTGAGGATTTAACACTACCTATCATACCCAGGCTCATCGCTTACGGTGAGCCACTCGTACTCAGATCTAACCTAAGTAAACAAGTCCAAGATTAAGTTAATGAGCCAATCGATCTGTAACCACCAGTACAAATCATACCCCTAAGTCGTATCCATTCCAGTAACTAAAATCCATCCCACCAATTAACACTAGTCAATATACAACTAGACCATACCATCCGTACCCCAACATACGCTCGTACTATGAGTCATATTGGGTCCAGAGATAAAAATTTTGGGAACTTTCTAAGGTCCAGAAACTAGGGTGTTTCAATCTCCCCTACTAGGAATATTCATCCCCTAATGACGGATAAGGTAGGGGTAATGACACGCTAGAGTTATTTGCATTATCTTATCAAACATATTCCCAATCTCAAAAAAAGTTCGAAAACAAAGAGGAAAAGATATAAATCTTTCCTTTAATAAACTCTGAAAATTAAGATATGTTGAAGACACATACCTTCCGTACGAATCCTAGGAACTTAAAACAAATGTGGATATTTGGACTTTATTTCCTCTCTCGCTTCCCAAGTAGCTTCTTCCATCTTATGGTTCCGCCAAAGAACCTTAATCGAAGCCATATCCTTGGTCCACAACCAATGAACCTGCCTATCCAAGATCTCAATAGGAACCTCTTCATAAGACAAAGAATCAATAAGACCCAATACTTTAAAAGGAACAACCGAAGAAGGATCACCAATGCACTTCCTCAACATGGAAACATAAATGACCGAATGAACCAAGATCAAGCTAGAAGGAAACTCCAGCTCATAAGCAACATTACCATCTTTCCACAAAATCTCTTAAGGACCCACATACCAAGGACTGAGCTTTCCCTTCTTGCCAAACAAAACTAATCCCTTCATGGAAGATACCTTGAGGAAAACATTATCCCCAACCTCAAACTCCAAATCTCTATGCCTAACATCATCATAGGGCTTTTGGCGACTTTGGGTAGCCTTAAGCCTATCCCGAATCACCTTCACCTTCGCTATTGCCTGGTAAACCGAGTTGGGACCAAAAATGTCCGTCTCACTAAGCTCAAACCAACTAATAAGAGATCTATAGCTCCTACCATACAATGCCTGAAAAGGGGTCATACCAATACTAGAACGATAGCTATTGTTGTTAGAAAACTCCAATAAAGGTAGATACCCAACCCAATTGCCACCATAATCAATCACATAGGACCGAACTATATCCTCCAATGTCTAAATAGTTCTCTCTGCTTGCCCATCTATTTGCGGATGTAAAGCAGTACTCAAACAGACTATAGTCCACAACTCTCTCTGAAAAGACAATCTGAAGTAAGACGAAAACTGTGTGCCATAATAAAAAATAATTGAAATAGGCACCCCATGCACTTCACAATCTCCTAAAGATACAGCTTCGCATAATCTTTTGCCAAAAAGGTAGTCCGCACTGGCAAAAACTGTGCAGACTTAGTCATCCAATCCAGATGACCCAAATCAAATCATATTGACTCTGAGATCGAGGAAGATTAGTAACAAAGTCCATATTAATCACTTCCCACTTCCATTCGGGCAAATCAATATCTTGATACAACCTTCCTGGCCATATGTACTCAACCTTAACTTGTTGACACACCATGCACTTAGCAAGAAAATTAGCTACATCTCTTTTTATGAAATTCTTTTAATAGATCTCCTTGAGATCATGATATATCTTAGTAGATCAGGGATAAACAATATAGCACGAGTCATGATCCTCTGCCAAAATCCTTTGTCGCAACCCTCCGAGATCAGGAACATACAACCTCCCTCAGTACTGTAAAGTACCATCACCACTAATCTCAAACACCACTACCCTTTCCCCACTAATGTCACTCTTGATTTTCATAATGATAGGACCGAACACTTACTTCTCCTTAATCTCAGCACCAAGAGATGATCAAACCACTTCTTGCATTACCACACGACCATCCTTGGAGTCTAAGAGGCAAACCCAAGATTAGCCAAGTGGTGAATATTCTTCACTAATTTCCGCTTTCCTTCTTCCACATGAGATGAACTCCCCATGGATAACCTTTTAAGATTATCGCAACCATAATAGCCTTACTTGGGTAATAGTGAAGACTCATATCATAATCCTTGAGAAACTCGAGCGATCTCCTCTACTTGAGATTAATCTCTTTCTAAGTGAGCACATATAATAGAATCTTATGATCAGAAAAGATATCCACGTGAATACCATATGAATAATACCACTATATTTTCAAAGCAAACACAACCGCCAACATCTCCAAATCATGAAAAGGATAACTCCTTGCATGTACCTTCAACTACATAGAAGCATAGACAATCACCTTCCCATGCTGCATTAACACACAACAAAGACCTACCCTAGATGCATCATAATAAACCATAAACCTGTCATAGCCTTCCAAAAAAGTTAAAATTAGAGCAGAAGTTCACTTATCCTTCAACTTCTCGAAAATCCCTTCACTAGCATCTAACCGCCAAGAAAACTTAACCTTTTTCTAAGTTAACTTAGTCAAAGGAGCAGCTATCGATGAAAAACTTTTCATAAACCACCTATAATACCCGGCTAAATCCAAGAAACTCTGAATGTCAGATGGAGTCGTAGGTCTAGGCCATCTCTTCACCGCAGCAACCTTCTGCGGATCCACCATGATCTCTTCAGTAGAAATAATATGACCCAAGAAAGTTACAGTGTTCAACCAAAAATTACACTTGGAGAACATGGCATACAACTGTTGTTCATTTAAGTTTTGAAACACCACATGGAGGTGATTACCATGATCCACTTCACTCTTCGAATAAACTAGAATGTCATCAACGAACACAATGATAAAGCGATCTAAATACTGACAAAAAACTCTATTCATCGAATCCATAAACACCACTGGAGCATTAGTCAACCTAAATAATATCACCAAAAACTCGAAGTGCCCATACCGAGTACAAAAAGCCATCTTAGAGATATTCACCTCCCTAATCTTTAGATGATAGTACCCAGACCGAAGATCTATCTTAGAAAATAACTTGGCCCCATGTAACTAGTCAAATGGATCATCTCTCATTTAAAGAGGATACTTTTTCTTGACTGCCACCTTGTTCAGGATCTTATAGTCAATGTATATCTGAAGGAAACCATTATTATTGCACACAAACAACACCAATGATCCTTAAGGAGATATATTAGGATGAATAAACCCCTCATCTGAAGATCCTTAAGTTTCTCCTTGAGTTCCCCTAACTCAGCCAGAGCCAATTAAATCAATACCAAACTTTATTTCCTTATCGAAAGGAACACCAGGAAGATCATTTGGGAATACATCTGTAAACTCATTAACCACTAGAACTGACTGAAAGAAGGAACTTACGAGTTAGAATTTTTAACTCAAACCATGTGATAAAGACAATTTTAGAGATCAATATCCGAGCTCTAAGATAAGAAATAAACCTCCGCCTAGGAGCTAAAGAAACACCCTCCTACTTTATAATTGGCTCACTAGGGAACCTAAAAATAATCCTATGGATTCGACAATCCAAAGATGCATAACAAGAATGTAACCAGTTTATACCCAAAATAACATCAAAATCCACCATATCCAACTCAAATAGATCCACCAAGATCTGTTTTGCACCAACAAATACCACTTCTCCCTATAGACTCTCTTAGCAATAATCGAGTCACCAACTGGGATAAAAATAAAAAAAAGATCTGAAATAACATCCAGATAAAAAAAAAGATACAGCCATATAAGAAGTTACATAGGAGAGAGTAGACCCCAGATAAAGTAAATAATATATGTCATAAGAGAAAAGCTATAACGTACCAGTAACGACATCAGGTAATATACATCACGAGAGAAAAGCTATAACGTACCAGTAACGACATCAGGTAATGCCTCGAATTCCTATCGGGACACCAAAGAATACAACCTATTCTGACCAACACTATAACCAGGAGAAGTAACAAAAATATATGCCACACCACCAAGTATAGAAGTAGAAAATAAAGCCATTGAAATCTTATTCGCCTCTCATATAACCTTATTAACCCAATAATCCCTGACTTGGTGGCCTTCTTAGACATAACTAAAGCATTTTTCCTTTCTTTCATCACATAACCCTAATGAGGACGACAACAAAATTGACAAGAAGGGCATAAAAAAGCCGATTGGACTCCGCTTGCCCGAGATTGGGCACCTTGCACCCAAAAATTATCTCTGCCACGATGACGCCTATTGGCCGACTGATAAGGAGCACTACCAGAAGAATAGGAACCATAAATCTACTACTTCTTTTTCTACTATTTGCCAATATCTCGACCACCCTGAGACTAAGCACCTTCCTGATCAGAAAACCTACTCCTCTTACCTTATCTATCCCCTAACACTGCCTGCTTCTTATTTTTATTTTCTACTTGCTGTATATGAATAGTCAACCTATAGATGTCCATATACTTAATCAACAAGGTAATCTTACTCTTTAAAATCAAATCTCGATTCAACCCAGAAGCGAACTTCCACATTCTAGCCCGCATGTCATCTACTAAATCAGGAGCATACCTTCACAATTAGTAAAACTTTAAGGCATATTACATGATAGAAATTCTCCCTTTCTTGATATTCACAAACTTCTCCATCTTTGCTTCCCTCAACTATTAGGGAAAGCAACAATTTAGAAAATCACCAGAGAATGCATCCCACAAGGCTGAATCCTCCACATCTCCTCTATCCCTATCCCACTCTTCTTACCACTGATATGTAACCTCTTTAAGCTAATAAACTGCATAGTTTACCCCCTCCACATTGGTAGCTTGCATTACCTTAAATATCTTCTCTATCTCATCCAAGAAGCTGTGAGGATCTTCCTCCACCTCCACTCCAGAAAAAGTAGGAGGACCCGTCTTCATAAATTGACCAACCTTTATGGCCTCAGCAAATAAAGCACGAGACATATCTTGCTCATCTTGAGCAACAAACAATTTTGCTATAGCATGAATAGACTAATAAAATTCTGCATTAGTCACCTTACCTCGAGGAGGACTAGTAGCAACTAGTGGAACTTTAGAACAATCAAGGATAGGACTATGAGATCAAAGATGAACCCTAGAGATAGGAGTCACCACTTCAGCATAACCCCTAGATGGGATAGAAGAATTTCCTTATGTTTTAGATCTACGAGGCATGATCTAAAAGACGAACAAAATAATGATTAAAAAAGATTCTAGGACTGAGACTCCAAGCTTGAAAGTAGAATACAAAGAAAGTGAAGCATTCTTAAATGCTTTATACCATCTCCCTTATGAGTATGACATGATACACATACCTAAAAGAAACTCTACTCGATGTATCATCTTATGTATGGAAAGCCATGTTATTTGTCGGTCGAACATGAGCATAAGGCACTATGGGCACTAAAAAAGCTTAATTTGGAATGACATGGGTGCAACTACATTGAGATTAATCAAAGTGAATGAGTTGGATGAATTCTGGCTCCATGTTTATGAGAGTTATACCCTATACAAAGAAAGGATGAAGCTGTATCATGACAAGTTAATAAGAATAATGTGTTCAAGCTCGATGATTCGGTCTTGTTGGATAATTCAAGGCATTGCTTATTTCCTTAAAAGTTGAAGTTTATGTGGTATACACCATTCACTATGGTCCGAGTATTCCCATATGGTGCTATAGAGATGGAGGGAGAAATGAAGTCTCACTTAATATGAATGGGCAACGGGTGAATCACTATATCAGAAACCTTAATAAGGAGAAAGTATGTTTTGATATATACCTTTATCAAGTCTGAGTAATTAAGGAAACTGTATCGTGCTGCGATGTTAAATTAGGTGCATTATAGGAGTCTGCCCATGGGATAGTTAGTAAAGTTTGAGTATCCCACTTATCCACATCGTGCCGCGATGTTAAATCAAGTGATGCATAGGAGGAAACCCAATTTTTGTACTTATTACATTATATGGAAACTTGTATATTCAATGTACAAAGATGGAGATTACAGAAATAAACTAGAATTTTTTTGGTAACAGGTATCTATGAGGGACCTCACTAGTCATTGTGTTAAACAATGACTCGTAACACAATGACTCATTCCTGGAGTCGTAAGAAGCTGGAGGCTTAGATCACCTATACGTAAGTGCTATCTAGAGTCATAATGATTCTTAAATGAGTCATTGTCAATGAAAATGAGCTGTCCCCCTGAATTTTTATGAATGGAAACCCGGGTAAGGTTCAAGTCAAAATAAAGGGAGTCTATAACTTGTCGTCAGTCATAACTAATTGTTATGTCGACTAATTGTCACGCCTGAAATTGTAGGCCCAACAGGTTGGCATGGTCTGATTTACGTTAATTAAAAAGTAAATTGAATCCTAAAATTATTCATCTTCTAGTTTAAACTGATGTTACTCCCTCCATTCCCAAAGAGAACACTTCATAAATGCCTAAAACACAGTTCAAATCCTTCCTGCAAAATCACAGTTAAATTCCAAAATTCCTAAAGTTGTATTCCCATGAACTAGGGAAAAGTCAAAATTTTCAAGGAATCTATGCAAGCCAATCAAGTAAGTTAGTGGTTGAATAAGTTTATCTCATAAGTTGGTACTAAAAGTGGTAGAAATTACTTGGATTCCTTGATTAAATATGCTCATATGTTGAATATTAACTTGTTCCTGTGAAACATATTGATTATAAATATAAATAGGAGTAAAATAAACTTGGTGCTAAAAATCAGTTGTCAGGATGACTTAGGAGTTTGTTGTACATGTTGAACCCATATGGAAGTCTGAGTACCCATTGGATATGTGAAAAAATAAAAACACAAGCCTTTGAAACACCCATGTCGCAATAGCTACGGGATTTATTATGACTCATGGGGTCACATAATGAGTCTTTACGTAACCCGTAGTCACTAGGAACATAGGTACAAAAAGTAGTTTGGGTTTTGTTGAGATAACGAATCACTTCAAGGGTCATTTTCTCACTATATCACGCATGAAGAATGTGAAGGTAAAAGTACTAAGGAAAGGTTTCTGGTCAGGCAACGAGTGTGACGATTTGTTGTCTAACAAAACGACTTATTAGGAGGACCCATTACCAGAACAATATGTGATTCATATGCTCTATCCACCACATGTGTCCTATAACGACTCATTACCTCTGGTAATAAGTCATACCTTAACTCGCAGGGTGCCCAACAACTACAATACATTTGTTTATTTTTCCTTTTTTTCTTTCCTTTTCTAGGATTAACTAATTTCTGTCCTTCAACAGGTACCAATGGCACCCAATACTGATTTCACAGAAAATAAAATACCTAGGAAGCAAACCTGTCCCTCTACTTTTCATCTCAGGAATGAAGCCACTAACGACGAAGAGTCAAGTGGTTTAGTAGAGGAATACCCAATAGGAGGGGCAGTGGAAATAATAAGGAAATCACCTCGAGGCGCTAAAGCTACTTTAGGGGAAGATGCACCACCACCCACTAGGCCAAGGATGTAAAATCCTAGCCAATCACCAACATATTTACCATCCCATATGAAGAGGGCGGTGAGTCTTGAGATGAGTCTGGACCAAAAAATAAGAAGAAGGAAGAAGATGCTGAAACTAATGGGTCTTAAAATGAGAAGTTTAAACACGAGGGGTTAGAGAATAAAGAGGAGAAGAAGAGTGAGTATAGTTATGTTCCAGTAGAGATACAACCTCTCCCTCTACCTATTGCTCCACTCCAAATAGAGTGTGCCCTAATGATCATTGTTTACTGGTGAAGGTACCCTGGGATGCAAGAATTATATGAGAGGGATAACACTATCACCCCTTACACCGAGAAGCTAAAGAGAGAGTTCTATATAAAGCTTAAAGTGAGTACTACTAGCATGCCTAAGATGTCAAAATTCGAGGCGAGATTTAGACAGTGCCATTTTGAGTGGATGGCAAGAGCTCCCAAACACTGTAGACCAGTATTAGTGCAGGATTTCTATGTCACATATCAGATGGAGATGAAGAGGTTATACCCATAGGAGTGATTATGAAAGGGTGGTGACCCATTTATATATATATTGATTAGAGGTATTTGAGTGAGCATCTCAACACTGACAATTTACAAATTCCTTCATGGGCATTTTCTACTATTAGCCAATAGTGCTGAGATTAACTCTGGCATAGATGAAATACGGATGGTGAAGATGAAATAAATTGACTCCAATAATAAGTTCCCTTATTTTTAATGGATGACCGGTATCATTGTTATGGAATACCAATATCATTGCTATGGTATATGAGGAGGCATCTTGGGTAGTTGGCAGAGCAGTTGGCCCTTCAACATGGATTACAAAGAGTAGTTTGAATTTTATGGCAAAAGCTTTGTGGATGATGGTATGTCATAGGTTGAGTCCCATGAATGAGGATAATATACTCAGTCCATTCCAAGACTCTATGGTAGTGGGTATCATGGAGGGCTACGAGATAGATTTAGCTAAGCTGATAGTGAGGGAGATCCACAACCAAGTGGTGAGCACAAACACGACTTTAGTATTTTCCTGCTTGTTGACACAAATATGTTTAGATCAGGGAGTACCAAAGCTATCATTTGTGGACTAATTCTTTTAGGTGTGGTGGACCACCGACTTTGGCATTAATTCAACATGTTACAAACCTCAATTCAAAGGCTAATATGGGAGCTACTCTACTCTAAAAGGCATTTCAGGCCGGCAAGCACAATATCAATACTTTAAGGTTTATCGATATTAGTGACACCCCTGTTTATACTACCTAATCTGAGCCTCAGGCCTCGACAGATGCAGTAGGTCCTTCTCAAAATTTAACCCCAACTCTGATGGCATGACCATTCACTATTAGGCTAACTTTTATTGTCTATTCTCTAACAGACCTTCTTGACTGATGTACTAATAAGTTTGAGCAAAAATTAAAGAATATAGAGAACAGGTTCATCCTTAGGCCAAGAGGGAGATACAGAGTAAGATAAGAGGTATGTAGGCCTGGTTTGATAAGTTTGAGTAGTACATTACCTAAATGATGATAAATGTTTAGGCCCTAGATCTGGCAAGCGTACATGAGGAGTTTTCTGCGCTTTGGTCTTCCATAGATAACATATATGCCATACCCTTCCCTACTATGCCCATCATCAAGGAGGTACTCATAGATGAAGTGCCTGATATATAGGGAGTTAGGAAAATAGATACTACTATTGGGGTAGATGAAGGTGAGCAAACTGGAAAGAGAAAGAAGAGAAGAAGATAAGAGAAAGATGAGATAGATTCTACCAAAGTAACTACAGTTTAAGATGAGCAAGACCGTCAGACAAGGGTCCATGAGATAGCGTTAGGAGCTGTTATCTCCCATATTATTGATGTGATAGCTACATATGTATTAGATTTGAGTAGTAGCATTGATTCGCCAGTAGAGAAACCATTGAGAGCATCGACCACGTCAATTTCATTATTGATTTAAGCATCCCAGCCACCACTAAGACCACTGCTGGTGAAAGCAAGGCCCATTCGAAGGGCTCTTATGCTAAGATGTCATGAGTTGACACGTAGTGCTCCTAAAAATGTTGTTATTACCTTTGCTCTCTATTGTAGTCACACAATAGAGATAGTGTGTCATATTTTAGTTGGGGGTGGGGGTGTACACTGGCCACCGTGGGTTTTTATTATTGTGATTATTTATCTATCAGAAGCAGTAGGATTGTAGAATCGACATGTCTATAAAAAATTATGTCATATTGTGTTTTGTTTTGTTTAACTAAGAGAAAAGTAAGTACCTAAGGTAGTTGATGTGTTTTGATTTTGAGTAAATGTGTTAGAAAAATGATACCCCTCCAAAAAATATGATTTTATTTGAAATGTGTGATGTGTATATATATGTAACCATTGTGAATCTCGTTATGACATTAGGATTAGGCACAAAATAATCATAGTTAATATTTTCATACACTGGATAGGTAGTAGTTTCTGTCGCAATCCTGTTCCATGTGTGAGTTAGATGCTCCTTAGTTCCATTTATGTGCTAAATCTGGAACTTGCCGAGTTAGTCTTGCCTAAGCTATAGAATAGTCAGTTAGGAAAAGATTATAGGCTGTTCTTGAAATTAGTCTATTGTTAGCTTAAAACTACCTTCCAATTGTGAATAAGTATTCCTTGATCCTAATTTTGAGCTTGATAGATTATTTTTCTTGTTTTCACCTTTCACCTCCCCATTTGTATTATAATGAATCAATTTTGAACCTAGTCCTCCTTGGACATAGTGCACCTAAACTCAAAAAAATTTGCTAAGTTAAGGGTGGCTATCACAGGGGTGCGTGATTAAAAGTGGGTATGAAGAAGGGCAGAAAATAAGACAAAAGAAAGTAAGATTGGGTGTGGTAGAAAAACAAAAAAAATAAAAATAGAAAAAAAAGAAAAGAAATGGTAAAAGAAAAATATTGAAAAATAAAAAGAAAGAATAAAGGAAACTATACTCAACTTGAATGTGCAATAAAAGAATAAGAAGGGAGAGAAAAGGATGGAATAAAAGGAAAAAGGTTGATAAGTATACCCCGAAATATAATATTAGTGCCTAGGAGGCTTAGTCACTAAAATTCCCAAATATACCATACCAGCCCCCAAACCTACATTACAAGCTAAGTAAAGTCTTATAGTGATCCTAACCCGACTATCTGAAAACTAAGGTAGAGAAAATAAGGGCAAATATATGGTATTCTATGCACATTGTTGAAATTTCTTTGTGAGTGTCTCATGATTGTCTCTGCATTAGCATGCATGATCTATTTGAGTGAGTAGGACTTTTTTATTGTGAGGGTACATAAGTTGGGTAGTATAACTTGTACATATGAATGATTATTTATGGCTAATGTAATGCCAAAGTTTGATTCCCTTGTGTGGCATTGTAGTGCTGTATTGATACATATAATTAGTTTTAAAAAAGTTAAAATAGGAGGGGCAATATTTTTTGAGCTTAAATTAGAATCGACTGCCATTAGTATCCTAGGTTTTCTTGGTTAAGCATCATGGGTTGTTTTGTTTTATTTGTGTTTCCCGAGTACATGGAAACTTTTTAAGTTAAGGGTGTGAGCAAATTCGATGCTTCATTAAGGCATTGAGATTACTACTTTGTAGGGCTATATAGAGTATTGTGACTTTAGTGAAGTATTTTTATGATATTACTGAGCATTTTTATTCTAAATAAGAGATGGATTATGAGGTCCAAAATAGAAAAATAAGATACCTCATTATCAGGGTAGTTACAGTGGGAACCACAGTGGCTCATAGTTTAGAGGTCGAGAGTTTTAAGGTAGTTACCCATAGAAACGACCTTATCAACTTTGGGGCCAACCTAGTAATCTATTTTAGGCATTACTTTTGATATTAGATAGGGTCAATCCAATTATGGTTGTTTTGAAGGTCAGAATATCAGTCAACCTTAGAGAGGTGTTCAATCAGTTTTGTCGAGTAGGGGTGGTCATTCTAGATCCATCATACCTTTGATACAAAGTAGGGTGCTTAACATATGTTATGACTTTGATGTTGTTGGTCACTTATCCCATGAGTATCCTTAGTGTGGGATGATTAAAACTTCATTCAGACTATAAAGTTGATTAAATTAATGTCATAGCTAGTTGGGGGTGATGCTGAGGTGTTACAAAGATGGTCCCCAGGGTTCAAGAGGATATCCTTAGGGAGTTAGGGTATATGGTCAGGTAGGCACCCAGTCTGATATTGGACAGGGCCATTTGTATATTGTATTAGGTAGGTTAGAGACTGATGCTTTAGATGTTATATTCACATATATGATTTTGAATTTTCACCAGCCAGCTTTTACTTTATTTGATATTGGTTCTATATTTATGTTTTTTCTTATTATTCATCGTGGTTGGGTTTATGTTTATACTCTTTTAGGTGTTCCATTGCATGTAGCTACCCCTGTAGGTGATTCTTTAGTACTAGATTGGGTATATTAATTTTATTTTTGACTATTTAGGAGTTTGATACTCGGGTTGATCTCATTGTGCTATCTATGTAATATTTTGATGTGATTCTATGTATGGATTGGTTATCCCCTTACCATGTGGTCTTTGATTTCTTTCTAAGACCATCACCTTAGCCATGCCTAATATACCCTTAATTTTGTGGTAGGGTTCTTTTGGCCATGCACTGATGGGGATTTTTTCTTATATGTAGGCCAGAAGATTGATGTTGAGGTGTTATAGGTGATTCCTTGCTTATGTTTAGGATGATAGTGTTATAAATCCTTCGCTTGACTCTATTTCGATTATCTGTGATTTTCATGGTGTTGTTTTTCTAATGACCTACCTAGCCTTCCCCCTGAGTGATACATTGAGTTTTCTATTAACCTCGAGTTAGGTACCTAACCTTTTTCTATGGCTCCTTACAAATGGCTCCTACTGAGCTGAAGGAGCTAAATACTCGATTTTAGGATATTTTGGGTAAGGATTTCAATTAACAGAGTGTATCTCCTAGGGATACCTTAGTTCTATTTCTAAATAAAAAGGATGGGTTTATGAATATGTGTATTGGCTATCGACATTTGAATAAGGTGAAAGTGAAAAA
Organism: Capsicum annuum; assembly: GCF_002878395.1. Lineage (NCBI taxonomy): Eukaryota > Viridiplantae > Streptophyta > Magnoliopsida > Solanales > Solanaceae > Capsicum > Capsicum annuum. The sequence goes on from NW_025834406.1 coordinate 930,081, forward strand.
TAGGTATCTTATACCCTGTATCGATGATTTATTTGACTAGTTTTAGGGTGCAATAGTACTTTTTATGATTGATTTAAGGTCTAGCTACCATTAGTTGAAGATCAGGGTAGAGGACATCCCTAAGACTTCCTTCAGGACTCGTTATGGTCATTATGAGTTCCTAGTGATGTCTTTTGGGTTAAATAATGCCCTAAAAACATTTATGGATTTAAATCATGTTTTTATGTCGTATTTGGACTCCTCTGTGATAGTTTTCATCAATTACATTATCATTTATTCAAGGATTAACAAGGAGTACGAGCAATATTTAAGGGTTTTGCTTCACACTTTGAGAGATCATGGCTTTACACCATATTCTCAAAGTGCAAGTTTTGTCTTAAGTTTGTAGATTTCTTGGGGCTTATGGTGTTAAAGCATGGTAATATGGTGGACCCAACAAAGGTTGATGCTATTCGTAGTTGGGCTAGCCCTACGTTATCTATTCAGGATCATAGTATCATTGGGTTTATGAGTTTCTATAGGTGGTTCTTGAGAGTTTTTCTTCGATTGTATCCCCTAGACTAGATTGACTAGGAAGGAGGTTCTATTTTTGTAGTCTGTGAGTTATGATGCGAGCTTTAAGAAGCTGAAGGACTTTCTCATTCCAGCTCCTATTCTAAATTTTCTAATTGAGAGAGAGGGGTTTACCATCTATTGTTATGCTTTTGGTTTTTGCTTAGGGTGTGTTCTAATGTAGTGGGGTTATGTTATTGCATATGCATTGAGGAAACTAAAGGTGCATAAGTACAACTACAAACCGATGATTTAGGGTTGGCAGTAGTAGTGTTTGGACTTACAATTTAAAGGCATTACTTATATAGAGTTTGCTTTGAGATATTCACCAACCACTATAGTCTTTACTATATTATGACCTAGAGAGAGCTTAATTCAAGGCAGTGTAGATGTATAGAGTTGTTGAAGGACTATGATATCTCTATTCTATACCATCCGGGCAAGGCAAATATGGTAGCAGATATCTTGAGATGGAAGGCAGTGAGTATGGTTAGCTTGGCCTTATTTCAGTTTCACAATAGTCCTTGGCTTTAGACATCCAGTCCTTAGCTAACTTGATGGTTCATCTACATATTTTGACCCTAGGAGAGTTATTGCTAGTGTTGAATCCTGATTAACCTTGTTGGTGCATATTTAGGGTTATTAGTTTTAGGATAACAAACATCTTAGAATTTGAGGGATAGTGTTGAGAGGCGAGTCCAAGAGTGCTACCTTATATTATAAGTGTGTTTTGATATTTGATGGTTATATTTGTGTTCTAAGGATCATAGATTAGACTTAGTTAGTTCTTCATGAGCTCATAGCTCTTGGTACTCTATTCACCCTAGGACAACTAAGATGTGTAGGGATTTAAGGCATCCTTATTTGTGGAGTGGTATGCAAGGAGATTTAGCAAGGTTTGTGGATCAATGCCTTTGTTGTCAATTGGTAATGGAAGAGCACCAAAGACCTCATGGATTGCTTCTGTGGCTTCCCATTCTTGACTAAAAATGGGAGCGAGTTACTATAGACTTTATAGGTGGTTTTCATCACACTTCTCTTGGGTTCTATAACATTTGGGTTATCATGGATTGATTCACCAAATTTGCCTATTTCATACCTAATTAGATCCTTATAGAGTCGAGAAGTTGGCCCATGTCTTTATTCAAGAGGTGGTTTACCTTCATAAGGTACCCGTGTCCATCATTTTAGACCAAGGCGCTCAATTCACTTCTATCTTTTGGAGGATATTTTAGGAGAATTTAGGTATCCAGGTTGACCTTAGCACTGCTTTTTACCTCTAGACTAATGGGCACTCAAAGTAGACTATTTAGGTTTTTAGAGGACATACTTTGCGTGTGGGTGTTTAATTTTAGGGTTAGTTGGACCAGTTTTTACCTTTGGCAAATTTTGCATATAATAATAGCTTTCATTCTAGCATTCAGATGGTCCTATATAAGGAACTATATAGTAGGTGATTTTGATCTATGGTTAGTTGGCTTGAGACTTCTAAGGTTAGGCCTTAGGGTACAGATTTGCCTCGTGAGTAATTGGATCAGCTCTAGGTGATTCAATAGAGGCTGCAATCAACTCAGAGTTGACAAAAGAGTTATGCTGACCATAGGCATCATATATTATGGTTCAGAGTTTAAGATAGGGTCTTTCTGTGAATATCTCCCATGGAAGGCGTGATGAGGTTCGAGAGTAGGGGAAAGCTCAACCTTAGTTATATTGGTCCATTTGAGATCATGCGGACAGTTTTAGAGGTAGAATATGAGTTGGCATGTCCTCCTATCTTTTACGCTATCCACTTAGTGTTTTATGTATCTATGTTGCGGCAGTATATCCCAAATAAGTCCCACGTTCTTTGGTGGGACTCAATTCAATTGGATGAAATGTTGGCATTTGTATAGAAGCCTATGCCCATTGTGGCCAGCGATGTTAGGCAGTTTCACTTTAGAGACATTCCTGTAGTTAAGGGTCAGTGACACCACTATCCAGTTAAGGAGGCTACGTTGGAGATCAAGCATGATATGCAGGCCCAGTATCCCTACGTATTCGATCCTTCTGGTCCTTCCTTATCCTTTACTTTCACGGACGAAAGTACATTTAGTAGAGGATGTCGTAATGACCCTCCATGTCATTTCTCTCATTTTCATGCATTTTTGGCACTTAGAGATTTTCTATAACTGCCTTAAGTTATTTATGACTTGGTGGGACTGATAGTAGATTTTTGGGAAGTTTATTTGAGAATTTTATTAGGATTGAGTGTGTTATGAAATCAAGTAAGAATTTGGTAAAATAAAATTTTCATTAACTTTCTAAATTGTCTTAGATATTTATGAAAATTCTTTAATTACGATATATTTATATTATTTTATAACAATTTTATACTTCATTAATATTTTAAGTGGAGATGGTGAATCTAGACATGTTAAAATATTAATATTACATAATAGAGGTTTTAGTTGAAAAAATTTTCTATTAACTATTATATGTTTAAGAAGATGTACTTTCTTATCACGAGCCTATGCAATATATGAGCATACACGTAATGGATAACGAATTAAAGATGAGTGTTTCCACCTCCACTTTCACTTGGAACTAGAGAGAGGTGTAAAACAAATGAGTAGTAAATAGGTGGCATTCACTTACACACATTCATATAACTTTTGTAACTTTTTCATTCATCTTTTTTAACCAAATAAAACCTTACTTCAGTGTTTTTTTTGTTAAATAAAGGTACTTTATTGATGTATATTTTCTCTTTCTATACACATAGGTATATTTTGACGTGATGAGAAACTGTGAAATATATATTTGTATATGTATGTATGTATGTATATATATATGAGTGTGTGTGTGTATATGTATATATATGTGTGTGAGTGTGTGTTTTTATGTTATATTCGACCCCCTAAAGTAAAATTATCTACAGCAATTTATTCTTGCTTGGTTTTAGTGGAGCACTATTCAGAGATTTCTCAGAGGGGCTTTTACATTTGTTGTTGTATTCATGAGCATAGCTTTGTATCTTAGGAAGGCTAGGCTTACCCTATCTTAGTATTGAGCTTAAGTATGATATTAGTATACTATTATGCTAGTTTTGGGCAGGTAGTTTTTAACTTATCATTTGAAATATTTTATTCCTTATTTAACCGATTAGGACTCAATTTTGATAGATTTTGGAATTATCCCTTAGTATGGTGTGGCATTTACGAGTTTAGGGTGTGGTATTAAGCTGGAAAATCTTGAATTCCTTCATTTTAGCTAGTTATGCATAAGTTCATATAAATGAATTTCTGTTCTAGTTCGGGACCAACATATACTTTATTTTTGTAACTTATTATGAGTTCTATCACAACTTTGGCATTGATTATGGTATGGTATGAGTTCCAATTTTACAACTGAGTTTGGTTACTTATGGGTTCACTAGATTATAATTATGCTATGGTTACTATGAGTTCCAATTTGAGTTTAACATCTAGTAATGATACAATCAGGGTGTTCTGGTATTGATTATGGTTGTTCATGGAATATTGACAATGGAGCTGAGTTATGTTGTGCATACTTTGTGTGGCCTCTCATTATTACCCGCTACTTTAGATTCATATCTAGCATCTGTCTTCTTATTATTATCCATTGGTATCGATTCAAGCCCGGTGCATATCTGGATAGTTCATTATGGCTTTGGGATCAAGTGGTTACATGAGATAAGTTCGGTTATAGTTTGCTTATATTTTTACTTTAGTCATTTCTTGTGTTTATTCATTAACTTATGGGGGCTCGGTAGGGTTAATTCTCTTCTTATAAGTGCCTTCTGGTCTTATGGGGCTCTAGTTAGGTTATAGTTAACTTATCTTTCTTACTATTGGGGTGCTTATTTCCTATATTGCCCCTATTTATTTCATTTATCTCACTAGCATAGTCCAATAACTATTTACTTTCTATCCCTATCACTAATGACTTAGCTCATACTCTTGCATTTTAGTTATGATTTTAGTATATCTTAGCTCAGTCGGCTGATGCTCCCTATGGAGTAACGATTGTTTTGGTACTCAAACTGCACTTTTACTCTTTTCTCTTATATATATCCGAGTACAAGATGCCAACATTGACGTAATTTTTTGACCCAATACAGATTCGTATCATAGTGAGCTTTCTACTATCCCAAGCTGATCCTCTTCTATCTTTTTTAGTATAGTACTTTTGTCACAACCTGAGCTGAGGCCCTGGGCACGATAAGCATCCCAAACCATGAAGGCCCAGAAGCCCATCTCTATCTGGCAATTATGCACAAAGATCATACAATATAAAGAAATGCATAAAATTATCATATGGAAGCATGGTCAATCTCATAAGTAAATTGAACAATTCAAAAGGAAGTTCTTAACCTTCAAAATGTATGACACCAGTCTGCGAAATCTTTAACAATGTGAAATCTACATTTATCTAAAAACTGGGACAAGGCCCCCAGTCGAACTATAAATCTAAATAAAATAACAATGTCTAATAACTAGGCCTTCTGCAATAGGGGAGGCTCGCCAACTACAAATATCAGACACACCAATCTACTGCATAGCGGGACCCCAGGAATGTACCTCGGATTCTAAAATATAGGGGGTCAATACAGATGTACTGGCATGCAAAGAAATCCAAAATAACATGCTTATATATATAACACAAGTGAGAGCAATCTATGGGACATTTTTACATACAATACATGAAACTGCATGGGCATACTTAAAAGACTTTGAAGAGTTTCTTTGAAAATCTGAACCACTCTTTATTTTACTTCCGATCTAGGTGATACAACCTATAATTCTAATAGTCATGGGCTATATGGAATCCTCCCTTAACTCGGCAGCCAAGCCCCCAACCTAGGTTTTCTGCAAAGGTTGGAGTTTCTGATTCTAATATGCCACAGGGCACTAGGCCAGTGTATAATCCCTCTTGGGGAAATAATAACCCGTATCGCCAAAATATGATTTCAGGAAATGATTTTCATGAACTTGTACCTTCTTTGGTAAACCACCTAACATTTCTTAAACCTATTTTAACATTTTAAACATGCATCTTTCTGAAATGAAATTCTAAAAATCTGAATAAAAATCTAACTTCTATTCTTTTCTGAGTCTGTTATGGCATTATCTATTTTGGTATCTTCATACCAAGACTTGCAAGTCTTATATTCTAATCCATAAAATATCATGAACAAATCTTTAATTCAAAATACTGTTCAGACCATAAAAATATTCAAAGGGTATAAGAGGATTCATATTTCAAAACATATGTCAAACCATGCAAAAATTCTCTCTTTTCAACATTTTAGGAAATGGTGGTCAATTTCTCAAAACAAATATGCAATTCCTTTGATTATAACATTTGGCCTTTAAAGACAAGAAATTATCCCACTCTTTAATTCTCAACCAACATAAATTTCATATGAGATAGTAAAACTTTTGACTCATACTTTAAGATATGCAATTTAGTGACCCATAATTTGTAAATCAAGAAGTACAACAATGAGAGAGGGAAAATTCATAATTCATGCTCTCAATTCATATTTGAAAACTGAAAAACACATATATACCTATACCTGAGAAAGTCCAGATTCAAGGGAAGTCCTCAAGACAAAAATATTGTACCATTGAAAAGTATTCATAATGCATATTCTTTAAATTGCTCTCAAAATCCTTCATGAATATATTATTTCTAAAACCTGAAAAACTTAATAAAACACTTCCACCATGCCCATGTAGTTTAGGAAAACCCCACATACCTTAGATTACTTAACTCAAAGAATAGAACTCGAATCTTCACTCGTTTCTCGAAAATCTTGAACTCAAAGATGGATTCTTGATCTTTGGGAGGGGAGTTAGGGTTTTGTTCTTGATGGAATTTGAGTAATTTTGGGCGTATAATGCCCTAATAATGTTTTAATCTTTTGTTTTCATGACTTGGGGCTATAGGAAAAAAATGAGACTGCCCCTCAAATTTATAACTTGTAACTGAAACCCAAATTTGGGCCTTGACGCGACGTGCCATCGCTATAGGCACTGTGACACAATGCAATCGCAGTAACCTCCTATTTTGGGAATCCAAACATGCCTCAAAACTCATCTTAAAAATCAGAAACTCCCCCGAGACATCCCTTTTACACCCCTAAACATGAATCAACTCAAAAATCTACTTCTTGGGGTCGGGAAGGTCAATTTAAAAATCATTAAAGTTAAGGGCTTAAAATATGACTAAGTCCTTTTTAACACTTAGAGAAATTTCAGGTTGTAAGTCCTCTATGTATGATATAAGGGCGGTATTAAGTCAAGAATGCTATGGGGTGTTACATTATCCCCCCTTGGGATCATTCGTCCCTGAATGATAGACTGGAATACAAACAAGGACGATTTCAGGCACACTAAGAAAAAGATAAAGAGAGTAGAATATGATTTATAACTTCTATGTCGCCATCCACGGTCTCAAAGAAGGTTGGGTATCTAGTAAGAATTTCATCTTAAGAATCCAAAGTAGCTTCCTCAGCTTTTTGATTCTTCCACAACACCTTAACCGAAGCTTCTCCTTATTTCTTAGATTTTGAACTTGGCGATCCAAAATGGAAATGGGTTCTTATTCATATGACAAGGAGTCTTTCATATTGATCTCCTCTACAGACAACACTAGGGAATTATCTCCAATGAACTTTTTCAACATAGACACATGGAATACTGGATGTACAGAAGCCAGAATCATGGGAAAATCTAACTCTTAGGCAACCCCACCTATCCTTCTTACAATCTAATATGGTCTTATGTAATGAGGTCTAAGATTACCCTTCTATCCAAATTGCATGACTCCCTTCATAGGGTAGACCTTTAGTAACACTCAATAATTAACATCAAATTCTAAATCTCTCCTTCCAACATCGGCATAAGACTTCTCGCGACTCTGAGCAGTCCTAAATCGCTCCCTAATGATCTTCACCTTCTCTATTGCCTGATGAACAAGGTTAAGCCCAAAAAACCAGGTTTTACCCACTTCATACCATCCAATAGGATACTTATATCTTCTCCCATAAAGTGCTTCAAAAGGAGCCATCTGAATACTGTAATGATAGCTATTATTGTAGGTGAATTATATAAACGGCAAATGATCAACCCAAATACCTTTGAAGTCAATCACATAGGACCTCAACATATCCTCAAGGGTCTAAATGGTGCGTTCAGCTTTTCCATTAGTCTGAGGGTGAAAGGCGGTACTCAGGTTCACTTGGGTGCCTAAACCCCTCTGAAAAGATTGCTAAAACTGCAAAGAAAATTATGTACCTCGATCGGATATAATAGACACTGGATCACCATTCAAATGGACTATCTCTTGAATATACAATTTAGCATAGTCATCCCTCGAATAATTCGTCTGTACTGGAAGAAAATGAGCGGACTTGGTCATCCGATCTACAATCACCCAAATAGAGTCATATTGGTTCTGGGACTTTGGAAGCCCCATAATAAAGTCCATGGTGATCATTTCCCATTTCCACATAGCCATAGCTATCTCTTGGGAAGTGAAACCTATCCTCAAATGTTCTACCTTGACTTGTTGACAATTCAAACACTTAGAAAAAAAATTAGAAACATCATGTTTCATATTGTTCCACCAATAAATCATCTTAAGATCATGATATATTTTTGTAGAGCCTAGGTGAACAACATACCTCGAAGTGTGAGCTTCATTAAGAATTCTTTCTCGCAACCCATCTATATTCGGCACACATAGCCTACCTTGATACCTTAAAATCCAATCACCTCTAATTTCAAATGCCATAACCTTTTGTTGACCAACATCCCTTTTAATCTGCATTGGGATAGGATCTTCAACTGGATTTTCCCTGACCTCAGCACACAGGGAGGATTTACCTTTCTCATCAACAATTACTCCCCCATCTTTAGAATCCAAGAGTTAAACTCCTAGATTTGCAAGCCTATGAATATCTTTTACCATCTCTCTCTTTCCTTCCTCAGCATGAGAAAGACTGCCCATTGACAAGCTATTAAGGGCGTCAACCACCATATTGGCCTTGCTTGGATGATACTAAAAGCTCATGTAATAATCTTTCAACAACTCAAACCACCACCTCTTGCTGAGATTCAACTTTTTCGTGAGAAAACATATTGTTAAATTTTATGATCAGTGAATATATCTACATGCACCCAATAAAGATAATGTCGCCAGATCTTAAGTGCAAACACTAAAGCCGCCAACTCTAAGTCATAGGTAGGATAATTCTTTTCATGCATTTTCAACTGCATAGATGCTTGCACCACCACTTTATCATGCTGCATAAACACACACCCAAGTCCCACTCAGGATGCATCACAGTATATAAAAAAACCCTCTGTACCCTCGGGAAGGGTCAAAACTAGCATGGTAGTTAATTTGTCTTTTAGTTTATCAAACCTATTCCCACAGGAGTCAGACCACAAGAATTTTACCTTTTTCTAAGTCAATTTAGTAAGTGGAGCTATTATGAAAAAAAAATTCTCTGCAAGGCTTTTGTAATACCCTGCAAAACCCAAGAAGCTTGGAATATCAGTTGGAGTCGTGGGTCTGGGCCATTTTCTCAGTTCCTCAACCCTTTGGGGGTCAACCTTAATCCCACCACTAGAAACAATGTGCCTCAGGAAAGCAATAGCACTAAGCTAGAATTCACATTAGGAAAACTTTGCACATAACTCATGATCTTTGAGGGTCTGAAGGATGATTCAGAGGTTACTAGGAAAGTCCTCCTCATTCTTAGAGTAAACTAAGATGTTGTTAATGAAAACTATGATGAACAACTCTAGAAATTGTAGGAACACCCTATTCATTTGATCCATAAAGGCTACAGGGGCATTAGTCAGTCCGAAGGACATAACTAAAAATTCATAATGGCCATATCGGGTTTGAAAAACTATTTTGGGAATATCTACCTCCCTTACCTTCAATTGATGATACCCCGAATGAAGGTCTATCATAGAGAAACATTTCGAACCTTGGAGTTGATCAAATAAATCATCGATTTTGAGAAGAGGGTATTTATTTTAACAATGAACTTATTTAGATAAAGGTAGTCTATACACATTCGGAGGGAGCCATCTTTCTTACGCACGAAGAGTACAGGTGTACCCTAGAGAGAAACACTAGGACAGATAAAGCCCTTGTCAAGAAAATCTTTTAACTATTCTTTTAACACTTTTAATTAAGCACCCTAGGGAGAAATACTAGGACAAATAAAGCCCTTGTTAAGAAAATCTTTTAACTGTTCTTTTACCACTTTTAATTAAGCAGGAGCCATTATATATGGTGGGATGGAAATAGGATAAATGTCCAATAATAGGTCAACTCCTAAATCTATCTCCCTATCAGGTTGTATCCCTAAAAGATCATCAGGAAAGACTTTTGAGAATTCACTAACTACATGGGCAGATCGGAGAGAAATACTTTCAGTATTGGAATCTTTGAACCAAATAAGATGATATAGACAACCCTTTAATATAAGATTTTGGGTTCTAAGATAAGATATGAACTTCCCCCTAGGTGCTAAAGAATACCCCTCCCACTCTATCAGGGCTCATTTGGAAAAAAAGTGACCTTTTAAGTTTTACAGTCTAACGTGGCATAACACGAATGGAGCCAATCCATCTCTAAAATAGCATTAAATTCAATCATATCCAGCTCTACAAGATCCGCCATAGTATCACAATGACCAACTGACACTACACAGTTTTTATACACCTTACTATCCTTAATAGAGTCACCAATAAGAGTGAAAATAGAGAAATGTTCTAGAATAATTTCAGGCTCAAAACCAAAACTAACGGCCACATACCGGGTCACATAAGACAAGGTAGACCCTGGATCAAGCAACATATACACATTATGGGAGAAAATTTGCAACATACCCGTCACAATATTGGACGAAGCCTTTGTATCCTGGCAGTTAGATAGAGTATATAATCAGTTGTGACCACCTCTAGTAGATAAAATATTACCCTTGGGTGGTAGTGGGTCTATCAAATTCACTTGAGACTTATCACCACTAAAATTACCTCTTACGGAAGGATAATCTCTATGAAAATAGCCTGACTGACCACAAGTATAGCGCACCAACCTGCCCAACTGACACCTCTTTGGGTGATATTTACCATAAATCCCATATTGAGGAAAAGATAGATGTAGCTGAGCCACACTACCATGGGAATGTGTACCATGTACTTTCGATCCATTATTAGGCTGAAAGTGCTAGACCACTAATCAGCTAGAGGTTTAGGAACTGGGGCACTAGCTGTAGAATAAGCATTACTCCAAAACATCTTCTTTGACCACTTATTACCCCAATTGTTACCTTGGGTGTTGATTGTTATTCTGATCTATGGACCTAGCTTTGTTAGCATGCCTTTCTTTTCCCCTTACCTTAGCTAGCCTTTTCTTTTGTTCTTCAACCTGCTGCATGTGAACAGAGAACCTAGAGGAATCCATATCTCTATTTAGCATTTCTCCCTTGCATTACATCACCAAATCATTTAAGAGACCAGATGCAAACTTCTTTATGTGAGTTCTCATATTGCCCGCCAATTCTAGAGTATAACGGGATAACTGGGTGAAATTTAATATATACTCTTTAACACTTATTTGTCCTTGCTTCAAGTTCATAAATTCTTTAGCCTTTGATTCTCTCAATTCCTGGGGAAAGAAATGATCCAAGAAAGCTTCCATAAATTTATCCTACACAGAAGGCTCAACATCTCTACCCCTAGAATCCTCCCATTTGTTATACCAATGATTGGCCACATCCTTCAATTGATAGGTCACCAACTCAACCACTTCAACCTCATTACTATGCATAAGTTTAAAAATTTTCTCCAGCTCATCAATAAACCCTTCGGGGTCCCTCTCAACCTTCATTACAATAAACATGGGTGGGTTCAGTCCCATAAAGTGACCAAACCATGTGATCTCAGATGAACCAAAAATAAACCCTATATCTTCAGACCAACGGGCCTAAGAAGCCATGAGCTGGACAATCATATGCATAGACAATCGAAATTCAGCATTAGAGACTTTCCTTTAGGAAGGATGATTATGATTAGCTCCATATCGAGGAGCTTTAGGTGAACTAGTTTAAGTTGGAGGGACTCTAGGAGTAGCAACAAATTCAGCAGTATGAGCTCTATTACTGGTTCGTATACTATGGGTAGCGCAGACATCCTAAGCTTAGGCATTCTATTCATTGGATTGATGGAGAGGCGTGATAACTTTTTGAAATATAGGAAATCATTGAATTGAGAATAGTTAGACTATATAGTACGTACTAAATCATGAAAAATGAGAAAAATATTCCTATATACCTTGTATCCTCCTACTTATAAGTGTGGCGTGCTACACGTGCATAAACAGGACTCTACCCGATGCAATTTTGCAGATACTTTGGGACTATGAACCATGCTCTGATACCAAGTTTGATATGACCCGAGATGAGGCCCTAGCCATAATGAGCATCCCAAACCATGAAGGCCCGGGCGTCCATCTCTATATGGAAATCATGCACAAAAATCATACAATATAAAGAAATTTAGATAATTATCATACGGAAACATGGTCAATCTCATATGTAAACTGAACAATTCAAAATGAAGTTCTTAACATCCAAAATACATGACTCCAGCCAGCGAAATCTCTAACAACGTGAAATCCTCTTCTGTCTAAAAACTGGGACAAGGCCCCCAGTCAGACCATAAATTAAAATAAAATAACAATGTCTAATAACAAGGCCTTCTATAATAGGGGAGGTTCACCAACTGCAAATCTCAGACATACCAATCACTGCTTAGCAAGACCTGAGACTGTCCCTCAGATCCTTAAATATAGAGGGTCAATACATCTACTGGTATGCAGAGCAATCCAAAATAACATACTTTTATTTAACATAAGTGAGAGAAATATATGAAACATTTTTACATACAATACATGAAAATGCATGGGCATACTTAAAAGACTTTGAATCATTTCTTTGAAAACATGAACCACTCTTTATTTTACTTCCGAGCTAGGTGGTACACCCTACAACTCTAATATTCCATGGGCTATATGTAATCCACTCATAATTCAGCGGCTAAGCCCACAACCCATGTTTGCAACAAAGGTTGGAGTTTATCATTAAGATATGCCATAGGGCACTAGGCCAGCGTATAATCTCTCTTGGGGACATAATAATCCGTATCAGCAAAACACGATTTCGACCAATGAGTTTTCTAAAGTCGTGCCTTCTTAGGGTAACCACATAACATTTTTTAAGCTCATTTTTAACATTTTAAATATGCATCTTCTTAAAATCAAATTCTAAAAATTAAAATAAAAATTTGACTTCTATTTTATTCTGAATCTGTTATGGCATTATCTAGGGATATTTAAAAACTTGAAATTATCTCTTTTTTCAATTCTTAACCAACGTAAAGTTCATATAAGATAGTAAAGCTCTTGACTCATACTTTAAGACATGTAATTTAGTAACCCATAATTTGTAAATCAAGAAGTAACACAATAAGAGAGAGAAAATTCATTATTCATGCTCTCAATTCATATTTCAAAACTAAAAAACACATTTATACCTATACCTGAGAAAATCAAGATTTAAGGGAAGGCCTCATGAACAAAATATTATATCCTTGAAAAGGATTCATAATGCATATTCTTTAAATTGCTCTAAAAAACCTTCATGAATATATTATTTCTAAACCTTAAAAACTTAATAAAACACTTCCACCATTCCCATATAGTTTAGGAAAACCCTACGTACCTTAGATTACTTACCTCAAAGAATAGAACTCGAATCTTGACTCGTTTCTTAGAAATCTTAAACTTAATGATGGACTCTTGATCTTTAGGAGGGGAGTTAGGGTTTTGTTCTTTATGGAATTCTAGTAATTTTGGGAATATAATTCCCTAAAAATCCAAACATGCCTCAAACCTCATCCAAATAATCTGAAACTCCCTCAAGATATCCCTTTTACACCCCTAAACATGAATCAACTAAAAAATCTACGTCTCGGGGTCAGGAAGGTCAATTTAAAAATTTTTGAGGTTAAGAAATTAAAATATGACTAAGTCCTTTTAAACACTTAGAGAAATTTTAGGTTGTAAGTCCTCGATACATGCTATAAGGGAGGTATTAAGTCGAGAATTTTACGGGGTGTTACAACTTTTGATTGAGACTACTATGTATATTTTATGCATATTTAGGATATTGTCTAGTTCTCTCTTTTTGCTAGTAGTGGATTTAGTACCGGCTCATCATCTATATTTTGTTGTCTTCCTTCCCCTATACAATATATTATATATGTATGTTCCTTTGCTCCCACTTATATCTTTATTGTTGGTGTTAATTTATTCTGTTATTTTCTTATTTTTCGTCCTTTAGCCCATTACTAGTTGTTCTGGACTATGGCTTGACTTTCATGCTGGTGGGATAGAGTGGGACACATCATGACTTTAAGATTGTGTGGTGACACATTACCCACCCAATTAAATTTTTTTTTCTTTTTAATGTCACTGACTATTTTATAGCATTTAAGTATGGTATTGTCCAAAGAATGTGTTGGGTAACGTTCTGCACACCCCTTTCGTTGGTTGAATTTCTCAAAACTCCACTGTTTTTAAGGAATTTTGGTTTCTAACTTTTGAAAATTGTCCCTCCTATAATAAAAATGCCTCAACTCATCAGATTTCACTAATGTAACAATTAAAAATCCTCCCCTATTTTTCTCCAAACTATAAATCTTAAGTTACAAGAAGAATCAAGAACTGGGGCTCCTCGTCAAAGATTCTTTCCCAAACATCATCTCTGAGGTTCCAAGACTAAAGATTTCTCCAAAATTTCTCAAATTCAGGAATGAAAGATTTTAGTAAGGATTTTATTTCATTCTCATGCTCAAAATTTTATGATTTTCCTAATTTAAATATTGTAATTAGGATTTGTAAACCTACTTTCAAATTACCTTCTAATTTTGTAAATTAAATGAATTTCTTGAATTCTTTATTATTATGGATTATGTATATTTTAAAATTTTATTATAAGCTTAGCAAGGTTCCCATTTTTCCCTTTAATTCTTGACATGATTTTAAACGATGTTCTTGAACCTTGTTTTAAAGCATAATTATGAATTTTTAAGTTATTATGTACTTTCAAGAAAATTGTACTAACTCATAGAAGGGTGAATTTAAAGATAGTTTTGAAATGTCAATTTATTAAAGGTTTATAATTTGCATTCAGATAGTTATAATTTTTTACAGTTACGAGTATATGATTATACAAATTGTTTTGAGAGGATTATTTAACACCAAGATGACATGTGTTTAGATAATACATGTCCCATAACAATGTGTCACTATAAGATTTATGATAGAACTATAAGTCATTTAATCCGTTTATCCTATACAACTTAGTAGATCGACAAATAGATAGATAGGTTTTATACCTTGATAATATATAGGGCAACTCTCCTAACTAGGACTATATGTTAGATATCATGACCTCACATGGTGAATGTCGGTTGTAAGAAATTATCACTTATAGAAAATTATATTTTCTATTTTAAATTGAGTTGGCTATTTATTAAAATATAAATATGATGATTCTCTTTCAGATAAGCAACTTTAGATACAATTCCATTTATTTTTAAAGATATTATTTTACAGCACAAGTTTTGAAAGACTCATCTTTGATGAATATTTATACTTTATGACTAAGCATTGTTGTTCCCTATTTTTTCAGAAAGACTATTTTGGATTATAGCCTATGACAACTTTATTCACGTTACTTTATTTTCAGACTCTGTTTAGGTTTAACATGTAATTTACCTTATTATCTCAGATATTACGATTTAGTAATTTAGTTTTTTAGTTATTTATATTCAGTTTTAATATGTATGTCAGTTTCTTAAATTACTTATCCCTTATCTTACATATTAAGTGGAGGGTCTAGGTAAAAGAAACACCGTCAAAAATATAATTTGAAAAATATATACTAGTTTTAAAGAATTAGAAAAAGTGCTACTTTCTATGACGTCATCATCTAAAGTGGGAAAAGTAACAATCCTAGCATGCAAAGTCTTTATAAATATGATTTAGTCCTTACCTCAGCTTAGCCTTAAACTTTCATAAAATACAAATTAGTTCAATCCAATATATATATATATATATATATATATATATATATATCCACACACACACACACATACATAGATACATACATACATATATATATATATATATGTATACCTAGTTATTATTTTTAAAAAACTCAAAAACATCCGTTAGAAGTTTTTTCTTCCAATTTTGCAATTTGTAAGCTTCATTAGTGATTTATTTTGTCTCCCATCGAAAAATCACACAACCACTGCTATAATTTGTCTATTTTGCACCAAAATTATTCATTTCTCTACGGATTTTGCGTTTCATTGTTGTCCATAAATCTTTCAAATCACTCCCAATCTTTTGAAAGAGATTCTAGATTCATTAAATACATTCCAATACTCTAGGTGTTCCATAAAAGCAATAATTCCCTATATTATTTTGGTGGTCATTAATAAAGCAATCAGGTTTGATCTTTTTATTTTTATATAGAGGTCTTATTAGTCATAGACCCTTATAGTCTACACAGTCTAGGCATCGATCAGGTAGAGACCACTAAGTTAGTCTAGTTTAGATTATCATCAAGGTCTATAGTGCCTATTACAAAATATGTTATTTTTGGTATCATTTAGGACACTTTTAAATGTTGAAGGGAAATTTGTGACGAAGGAAATAGTGCTTATTTCCCTTCATCGTAGTGGTTCAAATAACAGCATGATAACAAATATAATAGAGAGTGGGGAGTTGTTTTATGATCCAAACAACTTGATCATTAGTTTCTTGATGAATGGGAAGGAAAAAATACATCCACTATTGTTGTGCCCAAGTGCACACACAAGTGTACGTGGTCCACCAAGTAGTAAAATGTCCTTTTAAAAGCCAAGAATCGATCCCATAGGGACTTCTCTTCAACAACTATCCAATTATAGTTCTACTATAAAGATTAACAAGTGAAAATGTAACTCAAAAGTATTTGAGAGTTAAGACTAAAAGTAAACTTAAACAATGCGGTAAAGTAAAGTTCTTAGACAATAATGGAGAGAAACCAAGGGCTATGGAACCAAATAATTATACTCATAAAAATAACTTCATTGGTTAAGTCAATTATCTTGGTTGTTGGTTCACAGGGTTCATAGCATTATTATGGTCTTCCAAACCTCTAATCACTTATCTAACTTAGCATCGCAACTACATTGTTATGCGGGGATGAAAGTACTAAGTTAAATAACTTTGTACTATTCCCATATATTAGCCTAATAGGGATAATTAGGTATATTCCTATCCCTAAAGAAAATAATAAATTCAATTCATTTATCTATTACGATCCAATTACACACATCCCATGTTCTATTCTGTAGTTTCTCTTTCCGAGCTCCTAATAGAATTATGCATTTATTCTAAGGGTCACGAACCCATAGATAGTTAAAAAAAAAAGAATACATGAACAACCAATAATTATAATAAACAGTAACCCACTTAATTATTAGCAATAATAATTATGTTCTTGGTCATAACCTTAGATAAGGATGTTTAGCCACTCATGGACATGAACGTAATCACAATAGATGAATCCATGTTATAATCCATAAATAAACTATAGTAAGAAGATAAAAATCATAATTTAAGACTTTTATAGTGTATGTTAATCCCCACAAGTCATCCAATGATAATACATAAAGGTTTGAGTATCCGATATATAATTGGACCAAGCTGCCTAATTTTAACATAACAACGTGCCATGCCCTTATTGCATGGCCTAGGGTCCGTGGAATGTTGAAATCATGGAGGGATATTGTAAAAACATATTATAGTGTATGAAAGGGTTTTCCATTACCTTATAACATTGGCTAGGCAGTATGGCACGCCAATGAGCCCACAAATTCTAGATTTGATCAGATTGTACTCCATGCATTTGGTTCTTTGTCCCTTGTTTTGTGGTGACTTTTTGTCTTTATTTCCAGATTTAATATCATCAATAAATCATATAAATCAACTACAGATCATACTAAAACATCAAGCAGCAAAAATTAGATCTCAAAACTCAATTGAATCCAACACAATCAACTAGAAAGGAACATATCTCAAGCTAAGAGTACTAGTTCTCTTGTTTGAACTTTAACTTAATGTTATGAATCCAAAAACATTATGAACACACCTTAAACACTATCAAAACATAAATTAAAACTTTATATGGTCATTAATAAGAATATTAACTCAATAAGCACAAGAGAAGCCTTTAAAACTAAGCTAATGAAGTGTAGATAACAATATTTAGGTGCATAAGTCCACCTACGATAATTACCCCACACTTAAAGACTTTTTTTTCCTCGAAAAAATCTTTAATCTAAAAACCATATCATGAAAATACTCCTCACAACTACTATATGCAATACACTTAAGCTAGCACTACAATGGCTGCATAGATAGTAAGTTTCACAAACAAGCATGTCATATACACTTGAAAGCTCATGAACTACTTCAAAACATTCTAACCTCAAGAATTGACTCTTCAAGTTGGAAAAATCATGCATATTACTCAATCAAAGGAATTATACAAATCACCTAACTTTCATCTATCATGTGCCCTCACAATAAGGTGGTTACCCTTAATCACTTACATAGATGTAATTCATCACAAGAATGGGTATAAGAATAAAATTATGCTCACTGTCCAAAGGAATTCACAAGTTATACAAGATGAACCATTGGCTCTCACTTATTGTAGTACTCTACTAATATCAAAATGTTAAAGCTTAAGATTAAATACGACTTTAAGGGTTGTAATGTAGGCTAAGGTATGGATGGAAACTATTTTGGCTAGGAATAGTAACTATCTTCCCAAGAGCTTTAATGCATCACATACAACATTAAGATCTTCTTTTACAACCACTCTCTCACCACCTCTTTCTTCGTACATCTTCTATTGTTTTGCTCCTTATCTGTAAGCTAGTGCATATATATTGAGTAGGGAGCAATCTTTATCAACACATAATTCATTATTGTTCAATCTCTTTATTATTGATCAATCTCTCTCTTTTTCATTACATTACTCCCATCCACAGCACATCAACTTTTCAACACCAAAAATTACTACGTGGGGATTCACTTTCACCTTTCTCTTCTTCAATTTTACACTCCTTAACCTTATTAATTTCTTTCTAAAAGTTCTTATGAGCTTTGGATCAAATTATGGTCAATTAAAGAAGGGAAATATGATAATTACAATGCTACCAAAGAAATAAGCTAAGACTCAATGGGGGTTAACTAGGATTATACACAAAGGTAGGTAATAGAAGGTATGAAATATGGCTATCAAAGAATCAATGGGGTTGACTAGGATTATGCACTAGTTAGGTAATAGAGGGTATGAAATATGGAAATTAACGAAATGCCTATATCATCTCCTAAGTGCACACACTTTATTTCACTTTGCACACATACCAGGAAAGCTTTAGACATCAATATGTAATAAGGAATACAAAAAAATATCACTCACATATGGCATATGCTGTACTTAAGTAGAATCATTATATTCTCTCAACCAAGAAATCACATGAATTCAACATTAAGCAAACAATGTACAGGAGTCATAAACAAAGCCTACGTGTCTCAAAAGTAGTCATTCACACAATCAACATGCTTTTGACAACAAAAAAAACTTCCATCATGCAATCACACATAGCACTAACATTAATATGTCACTTACCAAAGATAAAAATTTTAAAATTTACTCCTAAAAAGAAAAAGAATAATGGGTAACGAGGTGGGTGAAGTGTGCACCTACTAGACTAACACTACAACTACTAAACTAAGACGGAAACTCTTTTTGTAATTTTTTTAAATTTACCAAAAAACCGGAAAATAAGAATGCAAATCCTATAGCATTACATCACCCAAAACTATGGGAATTTTTTGATCCCACACTTAAAAATATACTTTGTCCTCAAATTAAACTTAAAAGTAGAGATAGAAATACTACTTGAGGCCTCTAGGCCTAGCTAACAACATCTATAAATATCAATGATGTTGTGTAGACCCTACACCAAATCTTTATCATGCTCTTTACTTAAGTCTTCGGTACTCAAATTTCCCATCAACTTGTGACTCAACATAAAAATAACTACATGAAGTAAGAAAATACATACATAAATAAAATACCTACCTTAACTTAGGTTGACTCCTAAGCCGCGCCTAATTTATTATCACAAAATAGCCTCCATCATTGCATCTCGGCCACATTTCTTTATTTTTCTCCTTCTACTCAAACGCCATCTTCTTACTCTTCTCTTGAGTGTGTACTCTTAATTTCATCATATTTTTCAACAATAGCCTTTTCAGGCTCCATAATTTTCATAACTCCAGGCTTAGGGGGTTACTTGGGCAACTCTATGAGACTGTCTGAAGAGGTGACTAGTTTTTTGGGCACCACCTTATACTCATCCACTTCCATGGGTGTGATCATGTGTAATTATTTATAATAGGAAGGTGGATTGAGTGGTTTGTAAGTTTTGAAGACCACCTCTTCATCGTACAATCTCATCTTGAGAGTGCTCTCTCTTATATAAATTTGTGCTTCTCCTGTTGCCATAAATGGATGTCTGATAATGATTAGAACCCTGCCATCTATATCATAATCAAGAACAATAAAGTTATTAGGGATAATAAACATACCAAACTTAATAAGCACACCCTCGATGATTCTTTTGGGTTGGACTCTGGTTTGGTTATCCATCTATAATACCACAGAGTATGGTCTTCGCTTACCAGAGTATTGAAAACTAATATGGGCATCAAGTTTATACTTTCCCTTAAATCACTCATATAATTAACCACTTCACTATTACTAATTTGTATGGGGAGGGTAAAAATCCCTAGGTCCATCAATTTCTTTGGTCTTTTTTTCATCACCACCAAAATGCACTCTTCAGTAAGTGCCACCGTCTTAATATCCTACAACTGTCTTATTGGTCACCTCATCCTTCAAGTACTTATAATACTAGGACATATGCTTTAAAATATATAAAAGATAAAGATTAATGTGAATTTCTCTGAACATGTCAAAAATTTCTTTAAACAGGCATCCTTCTTAGCCTTTTTAAGCCTTGGAGGGAATAGTAGAAGTGGTCTTTCAACACTTTATCTGTAGCCTTAGATTTTTTGTACTGGGACTTCCCTAAACTCTTATCATCATCAACTTCAGCTTGCTTCTTTAACTCTATCGAGTTACCAATTCTGTCTGCACCTATTTATTTTGCATAAGAGGCCTATCAATAAGATCTCTACCACTTCTCAAGGTTATTTCCATAACTTACTTTGGATTTTCATTATCTCTTGGAAATCCACCTTGGGGTCTGGTATTTTGTACCTATGCTAGTTTCCCCAACTGTGTCTCTAACTTCTTCTATTCAATTTATACATTTCTAATTTCACCAGCCATTTCTTCTTGATTGGACAGGATCTTCTTCAAAGTTTCCTCAGTGTTACTGTCCTGTGTGTTGTGCTGCTAGAAGTGTTGATTTTGATTTCTACCTAATGAATAGTTAGGTTGACTTTTCCACTTGTGTTTTTAGGCATTTGCATATGCTGGCTTCTGTGCATTGTCCATAAAGTTTACAAAGTCTGAATTTGCTCCACACAAGTCTGCAAAATTGTATTGCGATAAATTGCACCCCCGACCTTTGCATAAATTTGTTTCTGTGCATTTTCTACAATATTTACAAACTCTGAATTCACTCCACACAATTCTACAGAATGACCATTATTTCCACAAATCTCACATCAAGATAAGGTCTGATGAACTGCATTCACCTGAGCCTGAGACTATTTTATGCCTAACTTGCTAAATAGTGTCATTATCTAATTATGAAGGGCATCCAATTGGTCAGCTAAGGCTGCAACAGTATCAACATCGATCATGCCCAAAGACATTTTCGTTGCATTTCTAGATATGTTTCCATGGAATTTTGAATTTTCTTATGCTATACGGTTCAACTAAGTATAAAACTAATCATAGGTTTTTTCCAACGCTTCACTATCTGCAAGTGAATCTAAAAAAATTTTTGTATTATGGTCAAGTGATTCAACAAAGGTGTGAGTTAATACCTCATCGAACTGCTGGTGATGTGGACAATCCCTAATACAAGATTCAAACCTCTCCTAAGAATGATATAAATTCTTATTTGGCTTCTGCTTTAAGCTAAAAATATCACTACATAATTTTTGAATCTTGCCAGATAGAAAGATATGGATGATAAATTTCCACGACAAGTCATTCTATGTTGTAATGGAACACGTCGGCTCAGCATTCCACCACTTTTTTGCTTCCCCCCAAAGTGTAAAGCGAAACAGTGTCGTCCTCACATAATCTGTGGTACCTCAGTATGTATGAACGTGTCACTGATCTCCAAAAAGTTCTTCCAGTGAGCCTATGGATCTTCATGTGACAAGATAGTAAACTGCCCATTACTGTGCAAAAGCTACGCCATAATCTTTTTCAACTCAAATCTTCCTCCTGCATTGTGTCTTTAAATGGTGGAGGTAACACTAGCCGCAAGTGGGATTTCTACTTTGCGAACTATCCTATAGGCTGGTAGATCTTCAATCGAAGGTATAGAAATAGCTTCTTCTTCATGAATTTGAGGGATTCAGTAGAGAATAATTATCTTCTTAATTGGTGTAAGAACTACTTAAGTTTAGGATATGGCTCAACTAACTCCCTGTCCCTTGCCAGGTTACAAGTTCTTTAAACCCATGCCTACAAATTAAGAAGCTAAGATCAAGTAATTTGAACTTAAGAAATCAAAAAGCAAAACTAAAGCTAAGACGTTACCAATTGATAAGTCCCAGATAATGGCACCAAAAACTTATTACTCCGAAGCACACACATATGTGTACGCATTCCATCAAGTAGTAAAATGGCCACTTATAAGCCAAGTGTTGATCCCACAGGGACTTGTATCAAACAACTATCCAATTCTATTTCTACTTTAAAGATTAACTGTCATGACCCGAACTAGGGCTTGGTTGTGACAAGTATCTCAAGTCCCACATAGACCAGAGATCACCCTCTACACCTAACCAAACCAAACACAACATCCCCTAATGTCAACTAAATTTCGAATATATAACAAGACAGTATGAAACAAGCTTAATAAAAGTAAAAACATGTCTATAACAGACAATCGATGACTGGCCAATCAACTAACCAACATCACCCAATATCCATAGTAATCCAAACAAATCCTTCTAAATATAGAACCAAAACTAGTCTTGGTCGGGACATGTCCCGAACTCTGACAGATGACAATGAGAATGAAAATGAGAATGTTAATGATAATGAAAGTAACTATCAACTCAAATATAAGAATAAAAGCTGGTGAAATGACTAAGCCTTTTGGGGAAAGAAAGCTCACCACTTCACCATAATACAATTAGCTAACGGACTAAGCTGACAAACCTAACTTTATGGAAGAAAAGTAGAGGTAGATTTGGTGCTTGTATATCCTGGGGATACAATATTCGAAGATGGTTAGTGGGGTGAACACTAACATGTAACTCAGGGATAAGGATAACATAGTGCCATGAACAACAGTTCAAAACATTAAAAAACAATGCACATAATCAAATGCATATACATATAGATATATCACCTGCCAGTATAGGTTACAACACTTAACATGTGCTTTAAAAATTTATCTTGGGTTGTGTAGATCAACTGTCATAACATACAGAGGCACCCACGGGATATATGTACCCAGCACTCTCCTAGCTACTAGGGTCGAAGTGCTTATGGCCGTATGAACTAGAAGATATACATATGCACTATGGGGGACTCAAACCTCCTATCATATTAAGGTGACACAAACACCAAATCATGTAATAAGATATGATGTACTCAAACCTTTCAATCAATTGATAGTAATAAGGAGGACTCGTACACCCAGACATATAGACCCCCATACTGGCAACCACAGTTTCTAATATAAGTCCCTCGGGACTACCACATTCATGACTCAGATACATAACCCTTATTAAAGCCCAATTAAAATCATTTATAACATAATCCTACTCATTGAACCACAATACACATTTAGGAATACAATGTTGGTATCATCATACCAAATAAACTTGCAAAGTAGCATCAACATACCACACCAATTATCTTCACTTGGGGTAATTCACAACCCCCTTGGTTTAATTTTACAAATTCTCATATTTCTCATAATTAAAAACCAATTTCATAATATGGGGTTGGGGTCATAACTATTTCAAAATTCACAAGTCTAGGAAATCACAATCCCTACTTCATTCACCATTCCCATATATCAAATTGATTTCAAAAGCACCATTTAAACATAATCCAGTTAGGGACAAACATAAAATATCATATAAACAATAGTTATACAAAAACCCTCAACCCATGTTTTAAAAACTAACATAAATATCTCCTGAAAAATATGTTAAAACATATGGTTTAAACAAATTAACAATCAGGGAAGAGTAACATGCCTGAAATAACAAGTTTTATGGAAGGAATTCAACCCTTAAGCCCTTGGATGACCTACTTCTTAGAATCCTATGTATGGCTACTTGAGAGAATTTAAGAGAGCTTTTGAAAGTGTTTTTAGTGATTTAACAATGCTAATGGGGTCCCCAATAGGGTTTTAGGTTGTGGGTTATAATTGAGGTAGAGGGGAAAAGTCCAAAGTGCGCTTAATGTAAAGACTAAAAGTTGTTACAAGTGAATAATGGTTACTATATGACTCGTATAGACATATTACAACTCATCATAAGGATTTACAGTAAAAACAGAACCACCAGGGCCCCATACTAGTCTGGCTACATTTCACACTACCAATTCTAATCATACTTGAAAACTCGTAAATATTTCCCATACTCAAGATAACAACAAATTTGGGATGACATACTAGACACCCTACAATTAGAATATAATAACTCCCCATGATTATTTATGACTCGTGGCCTCAAGTCATAATAAAGATAGTATCTTGGGCTAATCTTTCTGGACACCTTACTACTTGGCCCTTATGACACATAAAAAGTATCAATGACTAGTTGAGAGCCACTCATACTCAGAACAGAATACTAAGACATTCATTCTAATAAAGCTATGATCAAGACCCTAAGGCCTATCACGGCTCCCTACGACTTGACAGTAGAGTCTTAGTCAGGACAGTGAGGATACAATTTTAGAAATTCTTAAGGTAAAAAAAACCTAGGGCATTACATTAACAAGTGCAACTATAACCCAAAAGTATTTAAGAGTTAATATGAAAATTAAACTTAAACAGATTGGTAAAACATTAACAAGTGCAACTATAACCCAAAAGTATTTGAGAGTTAATATGAAAAGTAAACTTAAACAGTTTGGTAAAGTAAAGTTCTTGGACAATAAAAGAGAGAAACCAGGGCTAAGGCCCTACAAAAAGTTATACTTAGTTATATAACTTTGTTGGTTGAGTCAATTATCTTGGTTGTTGGTTGATGGGATTAATAGCATGATTATGGTCTACCAAACCTTTAATCACTTATCTAACTTAGCTTCACAACTAAATCATTGAGCGAGGATGCAAGTACTGATGTAATAACCTGAAATTTTTGCAAAATATGTGAAATATGTGATTTTGTATATTTTGAATATTTTACCCCTCCCTGTAGTTGCATTGTGGTATTTTTGGGTGTGGGGTTGATTGGCTTGATTTTCATTGTGTTTTTGTACCATTTGTATTATATTATGGTTTTTAGAGGCTTTGAGAGCCTTATTATGGTCTTCTGTGGTTATATTTTGATTCATGTGACTGATGGCTAAATATACTATGCCAGTATATCTAGAATATCAATTTTAGGGTAGTAATATATTGGGTCTGATTCTGTGGCTTTTAAATCTTATTTTGAACCTCGGTTGAAAAATTGTAATTTTAGGTTTTAGGGGTCAACCTTGTGAAAATGACGTCTTTTTGAAAATTTGGTATCACTAATGAGTCTGGAGTATAGAATTTAGTGTGTTTATATATTTTGTTTGCGTATATCAAATTTCTAATGAATCCCAAGACCTTAGTAAAAACTTGGAAATTTACCAAGTTTCAACTATCATCTGTCGTGGCAGAAGATAGTGAGATCACACCAATGCCTATAATGATTAGTATATCTACTCATGTATCCAGGTAGTGAAATTGCACACTTGGTTATGCACTTAGAGCATATGAGAACTTGGCATAGGTATAAATAGACCACTTAGGTTGAAAATTTGCCATTTCTCACTCATTCTTGAGAGCCAACAACCCAAAATATTGCGAGAGATTAAAAGTGGAGCTTTTCGGTTCTTGGGAAGCTATATTAATATCTATTTCTTGATTCTTTTATTTATTGAAGGTTAGAATTCACCCCTTTTCTAGTGAATTTCTTGATTAATTACTAAAAAAATAAAAACTTAGGTCTTGATTTTAAACTTCAACTTTACTCGTTTTCACTTGAATAATGTTCCTAATCCTATAATTACTTTTTTGCTCGATTACATATTCAAAACAACTTTGATTCTTGATTTTAAAGAGGATTTCAAAGATTTTACCCGGTAAAGTTTAAAAGTTTTTCTTTGATTTGAATCTTATTTTGAATTATTTTTTCAGATGTAGATTTCTAAAAGTATAAGGAACACATTTTTTGAAATAAAGTTATAATTTTACCTTTCTTTTTTGAAAATCCATTTTGGGGGTCCATTTTTACCTCAAACTAAAAGTAGGAAATATGAGTATTGTTGGATTTATGTGATACTTAGATTTTATATTTCTTGGTTTTAGTTAATTTTGAGATCATTCATAAGGAGTAAGGTTGCAGTGTAAAGTAATGTGGATTAGTTTTGGCATTGATGTAGTTTATGGGTTAACTCTTTGAAACTAGGCTGCGTGGTTAATTTATATACCAAATACATGTTAAGGGGATGAGAACTAATAGTGATATTAGCTATCTTAATGTGTTGTGCCTATGTGGGGGCCTATATGTTATATAATTATTGGTTTTGAGACATTATTAGATATGTGGGATTGTGTGGGGTCTATTGTGACGTTTATAGACTTATACTCATGTGAATAATTGTATCTTATTGATGAAAAAGCATGTTTTGTTACCATTTGGGTATTATGATATATTCATCCTTTATTGGTATATAAAACATGTTGAAATTTATGGATGATTGGAAATAATTAGTGGATATAGGCTCACGTGGTTGTGGAAATATATCATTCTAGTTGATCGTAAAAATGTATCTTAATGGTTGGTTGTGGAAATACATCATGTGGTCGGTTATGGAAATACTCATTAAAAGTGATTGTGAGTATTACATCCTTATGGCATACACACATAATTTGACTTGTTTGTTGTATGCTATGTGTATATACTTCTTCTTGTTGTTGTTGTACTTGATTTGTGTCTTATGTTATGTATGTATCCTATAAATACTGGAAATACTGAGAACACTAAAAAATACTAGAGACTCTAGAAACACTGAGAACATTAGATTTTATAGAGCTTTTTTGAAAGATATGCCTGAAAAGAGTCATAGATATTGGTTGTATATGGTTGATGAACCATCTTTATCTCTGTAGGTGTGTACGGTATAGTATACGGGTTAACAAACCCTCCATGGGTTCTATAATAGGAAGCTTTAGCTCATTAGATGTATACGGAGACTGTACGACAACCTTGTGAACCATCCTATCATCATCATCATTCTTATTACATTTACTTAATTGTGCTTGTGATGGGATTGTATTTTTGCTTTGAATTATTACTCATCTAATTATTCTATCTTCATATACTTGTACTAATAAACTAGTATGTATATTGACCTTCTTTTTCCTACTTTCATGTGGTAGATTGTATACTTTTGATCTTATATTGCTGCAGTATATGTCATATATTAGAAGTATTAGTGCAAGAGGTGTAGGCTACCATTATGTGGCAATTTTTGATAGCAGGTGATGTTCCCTTAGTGTGTATTTTGTATTTTTTATTATCTACTTTTCTTGATCTCCCTATGATACCTAGTGAGTACAAGTGGATCATAGTCACATCTACTATGCTCTTTCGGTACAGGTCCTAGTTTGAGTGCTCCCCAACTTGGTTAATTCAAGTGATATTTGGTGCTTTCAAGGTAGTGGTTGACTTTCAGGTGCACAGATGTATTCTACTACCTTTCTTATAAACTATGTCTTTATTTTTATTTTAGAGATAACGTTTCGCTTTTATTTGGACATCTTATATATTTCTTTTGGATTTGAGTTGTACTAGATAGATTGTTATACTATTGGCATTAAGTTTTGGGAATTATGGGTGTGTTGTTGGTTCTATTCTTCCATATTTATTATACATATATGGTTAACCTTGTTCTAAAAGCCTTATATTAGGGGTATTTCTATCTTGTTCCCCTTTTTATATCAGTTTAAGTGATAGGCTTACTCGTCAAGATCTATCGCAATGAGTGCCTTTATGACCCTACATTTTAGGTCGTGAAAAATTAGTATCAAAGCAGCTAGGTATCAAAGTAGCTAGGTTCATTGGTCTTAATAGTGTAAGAACAGAATATCTAATAAAGTCTCGCGGATTGATACGTAGATTTTTGTATATATCTTCGAGAGGTTACAGGACATCTTTAAGAAACTTCTCTCATTTAATTCTTTATTGCACGAATGTCATTCATACCTTATGTTCTAAGCTATATTTCACTCTTTTTGTGTAGATGGTATTAACTAGGTATTATGAGGTCAGCGATATAGAGCCTTCTCCTAGATGGCAATCCTTGCATCATGGATGGACTCAAGGAAGTCGATGGGCCTATGGATTAGCCTCATCTAGGAGGGGTGCTAGGGGACGCTCCCTTAAGCCTTGTGTAGAGTAGGTTAGAGGTCTAGGTTCAGTTCCAGTTCTTTAGAGTTTGTCTGCTGTAATTTTAGAAGGGTTGTTCGTGTGGTTGTTGACCCACTTAAAGGGTTCTCCTTTGGTTATGTTGGGTGTTCCTCTATCTTATAGTGTGTATCCTGATGTGGCACCTTCTTTTCAGTGGGTACTCCTCAGATATTGAGTATTATTCCTAATCCAATGACAACATCTAAGTATGTTGTTATAGGATAAGGAGTTCAAACTTTATCTATGTTACCTCCTCAGATGGGATCTCAGTCAGCAAGATTCACTATGCTTCTCCTTGCTGGAAGTATCTTATGTCTTCTGAGAATCAGAAGAGGTTTGAAAGATTTACTCTTTTAGGACTTTCTATATTCAATGGTGATATGAACGAGGATGCATATGAGTTCCTGAATAATTATTAAGAGAAGTTGCATAATTTGGGTTTGTTGAAGTTGCATGAAGTTGATTATATTCCCTATCAATTAAGAGATGCTTCTAGAGATTGGTGGAGGTCACCCATGGGTTGTATACCTTTTGATTCTCCTTAGATGACGTGGGATCAATTTTCCAATGTCTTTTTTGAGATATTTATTCCTTATATTCTGAGGGATCAAATGCGAGATGAGTTTGATCGTCTGTAGTAGGGCTCCTTGACCATAACAAAGTATGAGTCACGCTTCCATGTCTTTTCTGGATATTCTTATGCTAGTATTTCACTAATTTTGAGAAGATTCAAAAGTTTGTGAAGGGTTTGGATGTCTTTCTTCAATTGGCTATGTCTCAGATGATTGTGTTTGGAGCAGTTTTTTGGAGTATAGCGGATCATGCTAAGATGATAGAGGGTGTTTTATAAGCATCTTAGGGAGGCGCCTTAGTGAGTTTAGAGGTCAGGCTTCTTAAGGTAGAGATTTTAGAGATTATCATTGGTATCATGGTAAGTCGATACATGCAGCCTTTTATAGTTCGAGTAGTGGGTCTTCTAGTTTAGCTGTGTAGGATGGCCGTTAGGGCAAGTTTAGAGTTTACTATGTATGTGATGAAACTTGCCATGTGGCTAAGGATTGTGCATACTGTAAGATTAGAGGTACTCCTATTTCAATTATGAGAGGTAGAGGTACTACTAGAAGTATGAGAGGCAGAGGTAGTAAAGCCAATAGTTGTAGTCATGGGGCTGCACAGCTAATTGGTGGCTGTGGTCAGTGTTATGCTATACCCAATATGCCATAGGAAGAGGCTTTAGATGTTATGATCATAGGTATCATCCCTAGTTGTTTCAGATTTGTATCTATGTTATTTGATCTCAAATTAACTTTATCTTATGTGTCTGTATATTTTTATTTGGGATTTAATTATATTAGTGAGCCTCACACTATGTCTATTCATATATCTACCCCAGTATTTGATTCTTTTATGGTCGATCAGGTGTACCGATCTTGTACTATGACATTTGCTGGGCGTGAGACTTTGGTAGATTTTCTAATGTTAGATATGGTTTATTTTGATGCTATTATGGCTATAGATTGGTTGACCCCTTTTTATGTTGTCTTAGATTGCTTTGCTAAGATCATGACTTTAGCTTCACTGGGTGTGCCAAGGATAGCATAGAAAGGTGCACTTTATTTGAGTCCCAAGAGGATTATATCTTATGTTAAGGCTCGTAGATCAGTTGAGAGAGGATGTTTATCTTATTTGGCTTATATACGTGATACTAGTATTGCTTTACCTTCTTTTTTAGATTCTGTTCATGTTATCCGTGAGTTTATGGATGTGTTTCTCATAGATTTTCCTGGTATGCCTCCGAAATTATTTTTCCATTGATGTTGAGCCGAGCACCAAGCCCATTTCTATTCGTCCTTATAGAATAGCCCCAGTTGAGTTGAAGAAATTGAAGGATCAGTTGATGGAGTTGTTGAATAAGGTATTTATCTGACCTAGTATATCACCTTGGGGTACTCCTATCCTTTTTATAAAGAAGAAAGATGGGTCTTCACAGATGTGTACTAATTATCAATAGTTGAAGAAGGTGATGGTTAAGAATAAGTATCCTTTTCCTCATATTGATGATATATTTGATCAGCTTCAGGGTACTATAGTGTTTTTGAAGATTGATTTGAGATATGTTTATCACTAGTTGAGGATTAGAGCTTCGGGTAATTCAAATATAGCTTTTCCAACTCGATATAGTAATTATGAGTTGTTGGTCATGTCTTTTAGGTTGAACAATGCCTCTGCCACATTCATGGAGTTGATGAACTGGGTGTTCCAACCATATCTCAACTCCTTTGTTATTATATTTATAGAAGATAGCTTAGTTTATTCTAAGAGTGAGGCTAAGCATGAGGAGCATTTGTAGATTGCGCTTTAGAGACTAAAGAATGAGAAATTGTAAGCTAAATTTACCAAGTGTGAGTTTTGGTTGGAGTCTATTTCTTTCTTGAGTCATGAGGTGAATAAAAAGGGTATTATGGTTGATCCAACAAAGATTGCGGCAATTTGTGATTGGGCTAGACCCACTTTTCCTATCGAGATTTAGAATCTTATTAGCTTGGCAGGGTATTATTATTGTTTTGTTGAGGGTTTCTCATCTATTGCAGCTCTATTGACCAAATTGACTCTAAAGAAGGGTGTGAGTATGCCCACTCCTATCTTGATTTTGCCCAAGGAGGGTGTGAGTTTCACTGTGTTCTGCTATGCTTTAGGTGTTGGATTGGGTGCTGTGTTAATGTAGGAGGGCAAGGTAATTACTTATGCATCTCGTTAGTTGAAGCCTCATGAGAGGAATTACCTTACCTATGATTTGGAGTTATGCGTAGTTGTATTTACTTTGAAGTTGTGGAGGAACTATATGTATTGAGTTCATTGTGAGATTTTCTCAGATAATTGTATCCTTTAGTACTTCTTCACCCAATAATATCTTAATATGAGGCAGCATTGTTAGCTTGAGTTACTCTAGGATTATGACTTGAGTATTCTCTATCAACTGTGCAAGGCTAAATCATTGTGGATGCCTTGAGATGGAAGTCGACTAGCATGGGCAGCTTGTCTCATCTTTTGACACATGAGAGGCCTTTGGCCTTAGAGGTCCAGTCTTTAGCTAACCAGATACTTATTCTTGATATTTCAACACCTGGGTGTGTTTTGGCTTTTGTGGACGCTAGGTTTTCTTTGATGGAGTAGATTTGAGCTCATCAGTTTGATGATGTGGGATTGAGATTGATTTGAGATAAGGTTTTGAGTGGTGCGGCTAATGAAGCCTCGCTTGATCGGATGGAGTTTTGAAGATTGGAGGCTGAGTCTATGTACCGAGAATGGGCGATTAGATCAACCTAATTTTTTAGAAGGCTCATTGTTCTAGGTTTTTTATCCATTCAGAAGTGACTTAGATATATTATAATTTGAGGAAGTGTTGCAGGTGGGGTTGTATGAGAAAAGATGTAGCTGATTTTGTAGCTCGTTGCCTTTGTTGTCAGCAGGTGAAGGCTGAGTATTTGAGACTTGGTGGATTGCTTCAGTGGTTACCCATTCCCGAGGGGAAGTGGAAATGGATCATTATAGATTTTGTGATTAGGTTGCCTCACACTTCACATGGATCTGATAATGTTTGGGTTATCATAGATCTATTGATGAAGGTTGCGCATTTTTTTTGGTGCAGGTCTTCTTCAGTACTGAAAGGCTGAACCGTATCTATATTCGTGAGATTGTGCAACTTCATGGTGTGTAAGTGTCTATTATTTGAGATTGGGGTTCTATGCTCACTTCACATTTCTAGAAGACTTTTCAAGATGAGTTAGGTAATCGGGTTGACCTTAGTACAACATTTCACCCCCAGATTGATGGTCAGTCAGAGCGGACTATCCATGTTTTGGAGGATATGCTCTGCATATGCGTGATGGATTTTGTTGGCCAATGGGAGCAACATTTGCTTTTATGGAGTTTGCTTGTAATAAAAATTATCATTCTAGTATCAATATGGCTCCTTTTGAGGCATTGTATGGTAGGTGTTATACCCAAGCACACACGCAAGTGTACCTAGTCCCACCAAGTAGTAAAGTGGCCTTATAGAAGCCAAGTATCGATCCCATAGGGACTTGTCTTAACAAGTATCTAATTCTAGTTCCCTATTCCGATTAACCAAGTGATATCATAATCACAAAAGTTTGAGAGTTATAACTAAAGTAAAATAAACAATGGGGAAAAGTAAATTGCCTGAACAATCAATTAGTAGAAACGTAGGGTTAAGGCTCTGCTAACAATCATACTATTCTATTAAACTTCATTGGTTATGTTACTTATCTATGTTGTTGATTCACATGGTTGATATTTTGACTATGGTCTTCCGAGCCTCTAATCACCAATCAAACTCAGCTCCACAACTACATCATTTAGTAGGGATGCTGCTACTAATTTAAATGCATTTATAAATTTATCCCGTAAGTGAACCGAAGAGGTCACGTAGGTACATTCATATCATAGATTCAAATTAAAACCTTTGTTATGCGGAAGTTTATAATCCTACTCAATTTATCCCCACTTACTATCTTCTTTTTCCTTCTTCCGGGCTTATAAGTTCACTATGGATGTATTCTAAGGGCCACTAATCCTTAAAATAGTTATAAAAATGATAAATAAACTACCAAATATGATAAATTATCTAAACCAAATAAATTCAGAGCAATAGTCGTCATGTTCTTGGCCTAACCCATGAAAAGGGCTTTTAGCCGCTCATGGACATAACCGTAATTGAAAATATAGAAAACATGTTAAAATCCATAGACATCCTAATTTAAAGATATAAAAAGGCTAATTGAATTGTTTTCCAACCCCTCTCCAAATTTCGAATTTGTCCAAGGTGTATAGCCTCATGTTTAAGTGTCCTATTTATAGGAGGTCAAATCTACTGAAACTGGACTAGGGTGCACATTGCATCCTTAATAGAGGGACCTAGGGTGTGTGACGTGCCCTAATCATATATAAAAAGTGTTTTGGGTCCCTTAGGAATCTCCCTATGTGTGGCCCGTGTCCAATATCGGTGGCTAAGCCCCGCGTCGTGCAAATGACCTCCAAGAGGTCTGTTTGACGTCCAATCTTGTCACGTGCTTTTGTCCATCCATTACAAGCCTTGTGGTGTTGTTTACACTTGATTTACATCTTTTTGTTTCATCCATTTATCATCATCATTAACTCACCAAGCCTCTTATATCATCAAACACCCCGAATTAAGGCTCAAAACAACACAACATCTAAGACGGCGAACTAGAAACATAAGCTAATAATTCTAGTTTTTCCCCTTTTGATCTATAACTTGGTTTTAACTCTTTGATTGTTTAAATTGAACCATAAACATTATAAACAAGTGTTCCCATACGTAATTACACAATCATACAATTATTAACTCATTACACACACTAGAATTCATCCATATCAACTAGAACAACACCTAGCTCAAGCTAGTAATACTTGTTTTCTCGTTTTCACTCTAAGTGACCAATTTAAGTACAAACTTGTTTGGAAAAAAGCCTTAAATATTGTATTCAAGTACTTAAACTCTTAGATGCTCAATTATATCATTATTTACCCATTAATCACTCAAGAAGTCCTCAAAACAAGACTAAATAGGCCCGGATAACAACTCTGAGATGCATAATTCCACCTCAGATCACTACCCCACACTTGAAGCCTTGTTCATCCTCGGACAACTCTTTACTCTAAGCATCATAATCAGAGAAGACTGCACACTTCTACTATAAGAAAGACACTCAATCCAGTACTACAATGACTACACCAAATGAAAGTTTCTATACTAAGAATGTTATATACACAATTGCAAGCTCAAGAATACTACTCCAAAACATCCTAACCTCAATAATTAACTAACTAAGCTGGCAAACTCATGCATATTGCTTGATCAAGGAAATCATACAAATCACCTAACTATCATTGAACATGTGCCCTTACCACAAGATAGTTACCCATAATCACTCCCATAGATGCAATTTATTACAAACTAGGTATAAGAATAAAGTTATGCTCCCTCTCACAAAGAATTAACAAGTTACACAAGAAAAACCATTGGCTTGCCCTTAGTGTAGTACTCCACTAATATAAGAATGATGAAGCTTACGATAAAAAAGGTATTTAAGGGTTGTCATATAGGCTAAGGGACAGGTAGGAACTATTTGGGCTAAGAATAGTGACCATCTTCCGTAAGGGCTTTAATACATCACACTTTCCTTTTAATTCACCCTAACAACCAATTTTCACCACTTCTCTCTACCCACATATTTTTTTGCCCCATCTCATTAAACTTACTCACATATAATATAGGATGGAATATTTTTTATTAATACATGATTCAATTTTTTAGCACAAATTTCTTTCACTTCCAACCTTAACACACCAAGTGTACACACCAATAACTATTACTTTGGGGCTTCAATTTAACCTTTTCCTACTTGAATTTAAATTTCCTTAACTCAATTGAATTTTAACTAAAGCACATGGAGTTTTAGATCAATTATGGTCAGTAAATAAAGGATCAGGCTACATATTAGGCTGCAAAAGAAAATAAGCTAAAGCCTCAATGGGGTTAACTAGGATTATGCTCAAAGAAAGGTAAAAAAGTGTATGAAACATGAACGTCAAAGAAATTCCTATATCATCTCCTAAGCCCACAATCTTTATTTCGCTTTGCATACACACCAGGAAAGTTCTAGACATCAATCTTAACAAGGAATAAACAAAAGCTCACCCACACATGACACTTGCTCAACACAAGTAGGATCATCATAGAGACTCTATCAAATAATAGCATGAATTGAAAACATTAAGCCAACAAGTACAAGAGTCATAAACTAGAGCCTAGGCATCTCAAAAGTTATAATTCACCCAACCAACTATCTCTTTACATTCAAAACACATGCATCTTGCAATTAAATCTAGTATTAAAAAGAATATCTTGCTTACCTAACATTAAAAAAAATTAAAATTACTCCTAAAGAATGGGAATTTCCCCCACCCCACACTTAAAAAATCTAATTTGTCCCCAAAGTATACTTAAAGGTAGAGATAAAAATACTTCTTTTGGCCTCTAGGCCTCGCTAGTAGCATCTTTATACATCAAGAGTGTCTAGGGACCCCACACTTAGTCTTTGCCATGTTCTTTTAGATCAGATTTCCAATACTCAGACTTCCTCTCAACCTGTGACTCAACAAAGACAAAAACTACTTTAAGTAAAAACTAAAAATACTAAAAATAAAGCCTACCTTAACTTGGGTTGCCTTCCAAGCAGCGCCTAATTTAGTGTTGCAGCACGACCTATATCAACTTTTTCCTTCACCTTGAGGATATAAATTTTACCTCCGACTTGCATCCATCATTTTTGTTTCCTCATAGGGTGGTGGTAAAAAGATAAAGGAATCAAGTAATGGATGGTTCTTGGTAAACCACTCGTTCTTGAAGTGAGGTACATTTTGTGTTGCTTTGTCTGGTGCGAATTTCAAAATATAGGATTCTTGCTCTTCATCGTCAAACTTTTCTACTATTTTAGATGACTCCACAGAAATTTAATCATCTTAATATAATGTAGAAAAGTTGATTGAATGAGGCCCAACCAATCTCACTTCTAAATTTACATAATCCACAACAGACTCACTCATGTTCACCTTCTCAATGTTAGTCTCAAAAAAAAGAAGAATGCTGAATGGCTGAGATTCTTATATCTATTCCATAGATTGCCTATTATCCTCCTTATATTGTGACGGTACCGTCTGCAAGATTCAATCAAAATCAAGACAAATACTCTCTTTGTGGGGTCCTCCACTAAAATAAAAAAAATCATCATTATTTGAAAACCATCTACCTAGGATGACATATCAAGAAGTGAGACAAAATAAAAAGTAAAAGAAACAAAAAAGAAAAAAAACATTAAACTATGTACAACTCAATATAACTAAATAAAAAATAAGATAGCTACCTATTTAAAAGTCCCTAAAAATGGAGCCAAAAACTTGTTGTGCCTAAGCACACACCTATGTGTACGTGGTCCCACCAAGTAGTAAAATGGCCTTATAAAAACCAAGTATTGATCCCACAGGGACATATTTTAAAAACTATATAATTCTAGTTCCATAATTTGATTAACCAAGTGCTATCGTAATCACCATAGTTTGAGAGTCATAACTTAAGTAAAATAAACAATGCGGAAAAGTAATTTTCCTAAACAATCAATGAGTAAAAACCCAGGTTTATGGATCTATGAACAATCATACTATGAAATTAATATTAATTGATTATGTTACTTACTTTGGTTGTTGATTCACAGGGTTGATAATATGACTATGGTCTTCCAAACCTCTAATCACCTATCTAACTTAGCTTCACAACCACATCATTGAGCGGGGATGTGGTTACTAAGTTAAATGCATTTATATTTCATCCCCTAACTAAACTAAATAGGAAACCTAGGTATATTCCTATCCTAGATGCAAATTATAACCTTCGTTATGTGGAAGTTTATAATCCTACTCTCTTTATCCCCACATACTATCTTTTTGTTCCTTCTTCCGGGATCATGAGTTGATAATAGATGTATTCCACAGGTCGTGAATCATTAAAATAGACGTAAAAATAATAAATAAATAAAAAAATATGATAAATAATCCAAACCAAATCAATTCATAGTAATAGTAGTTATGTTCTTGGTCTTCAACCCGAGAAAGGGCTTTTAGATGGTCGTGGACATAACCGTAATCACAACTATAAAAAACATGTTAAAATTCATAAAAAACTAAATTAAAGATATAAAAACGTTAATATAAGTGTTTTACATCCCCTCTCCATATTTCAAAGTCGTCCAAGGTGTATCACCTCATGTTTAAGTGTCCAATTTATAGGAGGTGAAATCTGCCAAAATTGGACTAGGGTCCACGTCGTCCCCTCAATCGTGGTACCTAGGGAATGAGACCTGCCATAATTGTGGAGTAAAACTTTTTGGGGTCCCTTATTAAGATTCATACGTGTGTCACTCTCCCCATAGCATTGGATAATCACCACGATGCGCTATTGATGTCCAAGAGGTCTGTTTGACATCAACTCTTGTCCCATACTTTTATCCATCCAT
The DNA here is from genome assembly GCF_002878395.1 of Capsicum annuum. Classification (NCBI taxonomy): domain Eukaryota; kingdom Viridiplantae; phylum Streptophyta; class Magnoliopsida; order Solanales; family Solanaceae; genus Capsicum; species Capsicum annuum. Next base: position 967,814 of record NW_025834406.1, read on the forward strand.
TCCAAGCCTTGTGGTGTTGTTTCCATTTGATTTAAATTTTTTGTATAATAAAATATCATCATTATCAACTAAACAAGAATCCTATAGCATCAAACACAATGATTTTGAACTCAAAACAACACAAAATCCAAGATGGTGAACTAGAAACTTAAACTAAGAATAGTAATTTTGCCCTTTTTAGTCTTTAACTTAGTTTTGACTCTTGGCTTATTTTAATTGAATCTTAAATATTATAAACAAGTTTTTTCATATATAATTACACAATTATACCATTAGGAACTCATTAAATACACAGGAATTATTCATTGAGATCAACTATAATAACACTAAGCTTAAGCTAGTAATACTAGTTTTCGGCGTTTTCACTCTAAGTGATGAATTTTAGTACAAACTTATTTGGAAAACACCTTAAACATTTTAATAAATTACCTAAGAACTTATATTCTCAATTATATCATTATTGACGCATTAATAACTCAAGAAGTCCTTAAAATGATACTAAATAGGCCTAGATAACAACTCTAAGGTGCATAATTCCACCTCAGATCAGTAGGAGTTGTTGCTCGCCAGTGGGTTAGTTTGATATTTCTATGGTTATACCTCAAGGTATGAAATTGTTTCGTGAGTCCTTGGATAGAGCTCTAATTATTCAAGATAGGTTTTGCACAGCTCAGAGTAGGGAGAAGTGCTACGTAGATCGTAGACTTCATGCCTTGAGATTTGATGTAGGTGATTGTTTTTTTCTTCGAGTTTAGTCCATGAAGGGTATGATTAGTTATGTGAGGAGGATCAAGCTTATCCCTAGGTATATTGCTCCATTTGAGATTCTTCAAACTGTTAGAGATATTTCTTATGAGTTAGATTTGCCCCCAGTTTTATTAGTTATTCCCCTAGTTTTTCATGTTACTATGCTTCACCGTTATATTCTGAATAAGTCTAATGACCTTTTTTGGGAGTCGATCCAGTTAGATGAGAAATTTTCTTTCATTGAGGAGCCAATCTCCACTTTGTCTAGGGATGTTAAGAGGTGCGCAATAGAGTTATCCCCATGGTTAATTTTTAGTAGGGACATCGACCCATAGATGAGGCTACTTTAGAGGTAGAGTAAGATATGCATATTTATTATCCCCTACTCTTCATTGATTTAGGTATTTCTTTGCCTTAGTTTGATGATGAACTAGATTTTTTAGTGATGGATGATGTAATGACCTAAAATTTTGAGGAAATATGTGAAAAAGTGTTTTTGTGTGTTTTGACTATTTTATGACTCCTGGTCGTTGCTTTGTGGTATTTATGGGGTTTGGGGTTTATTCCTTTTTCTCTGAATGAATTTTGCTACCATTTGTGAAATATTGTGGTTTTTGGAGACTTTGAGAGCCTTTTTACGGAATTTTATGGTTATCTCTTTATTCATGCGATGGATGGCTAAACGAACTATGCCAGTAGATTTGAAACATCAAATTTACAAAGGTAACATATTGGATTTGTTTTATTGGCTTTTAAATCTCATGTCGACCCTCGGTTTTTAAAATTATAATTTCGAGTTTTAGGGGTCAACCTTGTTAAAATGACGTTCTTTCAAAAATTTGATATCGCCAATGAGTCTAAATCATTAAATTCAGTGTGGTTACATATTTTGTTTGCATGTATCATATCTCAAATGAATCCTAAATCCTTAATAGAAACTTGGAAATTCGTCGTGTTTCAGTTGTCATCTGCATTGCAGAAGATAGTGCGACCAAACCAATGCCTTTGCCGATCGTCATATCTGCTCCTACATCTAGGTATTACGATGGGACCACCTAGTTGTGTGATTGTAGCTTATGAGAACCTGACATGGGTATAAATAAACCCCTTAGGCTACAAATTGGCCATTTCTTATTCATTCTTAAGAGCCAAAACCAAAAATATTGTGATAGTTTTAAAGTGGAGCTTGTTGGTGCTTGGGAAGCTAGATTAATATCTATTTCTTGATCCTCTTATGGATTTAAGGTTAGAAATCATCCTTTTCTTAGTGAATTTCTTGATTAATTTCTAAAACCCCAAAATGTAAGGGCTTAATTTCTAATCCTATAATTACTTATTTTTCCTCAATTCTATCTTCAAAACAACTTCGATTCTTTATTTTAAAGTGGATTTCAAAGGTTTTACCTGGAAAAGTTTAAAAATTAATTTTCTTTGATTTGAAAATTATTTTTCTTTGATTCGAACTTTGTTTTCAACATGTTTTGACTTGAGTTTTTGGTTGTAGATTCCTAAAAGTATGGAGAATTCTTTTTTGGAAATAAATTTATAATTTTTTCCTTTTTTTAAAAACCCATTTTAGGGGTCCATTTTGACTCTGAACTAAAAGTAAGCAATATGGGTATCATTAGCTTTGTATTGATGTATAGATTCTAAGTTTATTGGTTTTAGTTGATTTCAAAATCATTCGTAAAGAGTAAGGTCGCAGTGTGAAGTGTGGAGGACTGGTTTTGACATTGAGGTAAGTTGTGGCATAACTCTTTTAGACTGGGTGGAATAGTTAATTCTTATACAAAATTCATGTTAAGGGGATAAAATAATTATGAAATTGGCTATCTTAATGTGTTTTTCCTATGTGAGGGCCTATATGTTATAAAATTATTGGTTTTGAGACTTTATGTGGTATGTGAGACCGTGCAGGGTCTATTGTGACACTGATAGCCTTATACTCATCTGAATAATTGTATCATGCCGATGAAAAAGCATATTGTGTTACTATTTGTGAATTGTGATGTATTCATCCATTATTAGCATATGAAACATATGGAAGTTTATGAACAGTGTAAAATAATGAGTGGATATAGGCTCATGTGGTTGTGGAAATATATCATTTTGGTTGATTGTCAAAATATATTATTGTGGTTAGTTGTGGAAATAAATCATATGGTCGGTTGTGGAAATACTTATTGAGAGTGATTGTGAGCATTACATCCTTATGGAATCACAAGCATAATTTCATATGCTTGTTGTATGCTTTGTAATTATACTTGTTGTTGTTATTGTCGTACTTGATTTGTGCCTCATATATATGTGCTTCGGAAATACTAAGATCACTAGAAATACTGGAGACTCTGGAAACATTGGGGAACATCGGATTTAACAAAACTTCTCTAGAGAATAATTCCTAAGAAGAGCCATGGATATTGGTTGTATACGGGTTGACGAACCCCCATCGGTCCTACAACGGGAAATTTTAGATCTGTAGGTGTATACGAGGTAGTATATGAATTAACGAACCCTCTAAGGATACTACATCGGAAAACATTAGTTCTTTAGGTATTTACAGAGACTGTACGACAACCTTATGCATCATTATCATCACTATCATCATAATTAGTCTTATTATGTTTACTTTATTGTACTTGGGATTGTATTGTTCTTCTGCTTTAACTTATTACTCATCTAATTATTCTATCTTCATATACTTGTACTTAATTATCTTGTATGTTTATTGTCCTTTCTTTTCCTACTTGTATGTGGTAGATTGTATATTTTTTGTCTTTTCTGGTGTTGCTATAATATTTGTGATATATTAGAACTGTTAGTGCAAGTGGTGTGGGCTATCATTGTGGAATATTTTCTGATTGCAGGTAATGTGCCATTAGTGTGTATTTTGTATGTTTTATTATATACTTTGCTCGATCAACCCATGATACCTACAGAGTAAAGGTGGACGATACTCATGCCTACTACACCTTTTCAGTGTAGGTCCTAGTTCAAGTGTACCCCAGCTTGGTTAATTTAAGTGACATTTGGTATTTTCAAGGTAGTGGTTGACTTTCAAGTGTCCGAATGTATTCTACTACCTTTCATATAGAATGTTTCTTTATTTTAATTTTAGAGATAGAGTTCTTTTGTATTTAGACATCTTATATATTTCCTTTGGATTCGAGTTGTACTCGATACATTCTTATACTTTTGACATCAGGTTTTGGGAGTTATTGTTGTATTCTTAGTTCTATTCTTTTTGCATTTATTATACTTATATGGTTTGTCTTTGTTGTAGAAGCCCTACATTAGGGGTATTTCTATATTTTTTCTCTTTTTGTATTAGTTTGGGCTTACTCGTCAAGGTCTGTTGCAACCAGTGCCATCATGACCCTGGATTTTGGGTTTTGACAACTAAGTTAAACGCCTTTGTACTCTTCTCGTATATAAACCTAATTGGTCTAATTAGGTATATTCGTATCATAAAAGAAAATAATAACATCATTCCATTGATCCATTATGATCTTATTACACGTATCCCATATTCTATTCTATCGTTCCTCCTTCTAAGATCCTGATAGAATTAGGCATTTATCCTATGGTTTGCGAATCTGTAGAAGATTTAAATCAAATATACATGAACAATCAATAACGATAATCAACAATAACTCACTCAATTATAAGAAATAATAATCATGTTCTTGGCCTTAACCCTAGATAAGGGTGTTTAGCCACTCATGGACATACACATAATCACAATAGATGAATCCATGTTATAATCCATGAAAAACCTAAAGTAAAAGGATAAAAACCCTAATTGAACCCTTGTCCATCATTTTTTAGTCTCCATAATTCGTCCAAGATGAATACATAATGGTTGGATTGTCCTATATATTATAGTACCAAGCTGCCCAATTTTAACAAAGCAACGTGCCACACCCTTATCACATGGACTAGGGTCTGTGGCATATTAAAATCATGGAGGGATACTCTATAAAAATATCGTAGAATGAATCCATGGGAGTTCCACTCCCTTATAGTGGTGTCTAGACAATGTGGAACGCCAATGAGCCCAAAAATTCCAGATTTGGTCACATTGTACTCCATGCATTTGGTTCTTTGTATCTTCCTTTGTGGTGACTTTTCATCTTGATTCCCAGGTTGTATATCATACCTATATCATTTCAATCAACTCCCCAAGCATCGTACAACATCAAATGTCACAAATTAGAGCTGAAAACTCAATTGAATCCAACTCAATGAACTTGAAAGGAACATAACTCAAGCTAAGAGTACTAGTTTTCTCGTTTGGACTTCAACTTAATGTTGTAACTCCAAACTCATTATGAACAAACCATAAACACTATAAACACATAACTTAACACTTTAGATTCTCAGTCACACAAATATTAACTCTATAAGAACAAGAAAAGTCCTCAAAACTAAGCTAATTAAGCATAGATAACACCAATTAGGTGCATAAATCCACCTAAGATCAACTATACATTAAGAATAATGGGTACGTGGAATTCTACATGCTTGTTGTTTCTATCTATGGCTGTAGTACTAATTTGAGAATTAATATTAGTGAAAGAACTTGAGATGAAGCTTCAACATCAGCCCTACCCCACCCCCATCTGTGTCATCTAATGATTAAATGAAATACAAGGGCATTAGTCATCATGCAATAGATATGGCTATGCCAAAAATGTTCTTAAATTAAATTTACAAGTTCATAATTAAAATTTACAAGGATGACGTAAAATATGTATATCACTAATAAACAATAATTTCTCTAATTGATTAAACTATTCATCTATACATGAATATTGCGGAATTCTACACATAAACAAGCAATATTATAAATAAAGAGTAAAAATTATATCAAATTAGGAAAATTAACATCATTCAAATATTGTAAAACTATCTGACTATATCATTTGTGAGTCCATATCAATTTTAGACATGATCAAATGAATATTAGGTTATGTAATGGTCCTAAATAACAAAAATATGACTTAAAAGGAAATAATTAAATTAAATTAGGAGAATTAACATCATTCAAGCAGTGTAAAATAAGTTAATCACAATATATGGGAGTCTACAATAATTAAATATATGATCGAATGATTATTAGTAAGAGTGATGTTTGTGAGTAGTCTTAGGACAAGTAATATTTGATAACAAGTATTATTAGCCAAAGCGTAGGCTTGTTATGAGAAAGGGGTTCTTACTACCATTGTTCTGCCTTATACTAATTTGATCAGGTGTTCAATTTTTGTAGACTCCTATATGATGTGATTTAGTTATTTTATAATATTTGAATGATGTTATTTCAACTAATTCAATTTAATTTTTTCTTTTCTTAGTCATAGACAAATCTTTATCTATGTAGTTATACAATAAATCTATACGTCTTATTACAAACCAAGAACTTAATCTATACAAGAAAGTGTCAGAAGTCTACCATCAAGCACATGAATATATAGCCCAGAAAAAGTATGACTAAAAAGGAGAAATTGATTTAAATTTAGTTAAGTTAGGAGAATTATCAATATTCAAACATTGTAAAATAATTTAATCACATCATATGAGAGTCCACAACAATTGGACACATGACCAAATGAGTATAAGGAATAGTAATGGTAGTAAAAACGACTTACTCAGAACAAACACCTATGCTTTGGGAAACAATACTAGCTTGTTCTCAAACATTACTTGTCTAAAACCACTCTCAAGCACCACTTTTTCAAATACTCGTTTGATCATGTGTCTAATTATTATGGACTCTAATATGTTGTGATGAATATATTTTACAATTCTTGCATTATGTTAATTTTCCTAACTTAATTTAATTTTTCCTTTTTAGTCATATTTCAGTGATTTATGATAATAACATGTCGTAACACTCATTTGATCACATCTAAAATTGATATGGACTCACAAATAATGAAACAAAATAGTTTCACAATGTTCAAATGAACATAACTTTCCTAATTTAATTTAATCTCTTCTTTTTAGTCATAATATGTCTTGTCTATATATTCAACTGGTCGATTGTAGACTTTTCCAATCTGAATGATACTGATCTAGAATACATGGGCCAGTTTAGTAGATATCTATCAATTCAGAGTTTTGCACTTAAACTGTTTAATTTTTTTATTGTTTTCCTTTAAATATGTATAAGGTGAAGGAAGAAATTATTCATTTAATTTATTTAATTGCAGTCCTTTTAATTTATTCACAATCTAGTATTGAGAAAAAAGCGTTGTACAATCATTATTTATTCTCAAACTCATTGGATCATGCCACCAATTCATGACGACTCTTATATAATATAATAAATATTATTATCATGTTCAAATAGTAATAAATCCTTTATTTTTTTTAGTTAATTAGTCAATTAATTTCTTAGTTTAGATAAATAGTTGTCTAGCTTATAATATATACCATGTGGCTGATCAGTTATTAACAAATGGTGTAGTTGAGTGTTTTCTGATACACACTTAAAGTAGTATTCTAGTGTGTATATATATATACACACACACTTATCCACAATCCTTTAGAATTGTGCGAATTGATGTTTAGATTTGAGATTTGATGAGTAAAAAATCTTACAAATGTCAATTATTTTAATAAAAAATCAAGCATCGACATACGAAAAGGGGGCAAAACTGAGAATTGAACAAAATCCTTTTTTCTGTTCTTTAGTGCTAATTATATGTGGATTTCAAAAAAAGGTATATAGAAATGAAATTTATGTTTAGGTGATTCCATTTTTTGGTCATTTCAAATTACATCAGGCTAGATCTCTTACAAATAACCATCTGAACTACTATTATGGAACTAAGATTTGGATGACAACAAAGAACTTGTGGATGTGCAATGTTGATAAAACTTTAAATATCATAACTAATGAGGCTAGAATCTATTCTTTAACAGTGGGAGCTTTAATAAAAATGAAAGAAAAATTAAAAGTTTATGGATAGCAATGGCTAATTTCATGAAGATCCTACTAGTGTTGAAGGATTTTTTTTTTATAGACAATAAATATCAAAAAAGGCCAAAAATTTAGCCGAAAAATAAAAAATAGAAATATAAAAAAATTAGTTCAAGAAAGTACCACTGCTTTCGACTCTTTTTATTATCTTAGCTCTTCTTTCCGTATTTTTGGTATTCAACTTCATTGTATTTCTTTGGAATAAAGGATACACTGAACAATTAAGTATATTGTTGGTCCTTTTCATTCTTATTACATCCTGCATCCATAGAAAAATTGTTAGTTTCTATGAAACTGATATATGATGACCTATTTCAACCTTCTTCTCTCTTCTTTCCACTCTTTGGTTGCTTGTCATCTTCAGATACTGGCCTCTGCTCCACATTCAGTAGATGTAAGATATAATAAATTTATCAATTTAAAGAAGAGGTTTTTATAAATAATGTGATTTTATAAAATTAATTTTAAAAGCTGATTGTGGAGAAGTCTTTGCCGATTTTTTAATCTCATGCACTTGCTTAATGAACGTCCTTGGTTTGAGGCCTCGACCCATCTGACTTTACTGGAGAGCTCTATAGATATTTTAACATTGTAGCTAGAGAGTTAGAAGATGACTTCTTGATAAAATTGTCATTGTTGAGGATCAGTCCACTTGGATTTTATTGTAGTTCGGGATTTCTTGAAGTTGGCTCTAAATATTTGCGCTTGGGAAATCATAGAGCTTGAACTCGTGAATAATATTTGGTAGAAACTTCAAGGTCCTCCTTAATTTTTTTTCCTCGATCAGACATCTCGATGCAATTCTTCCGTTTGTTGACTCTGTGGAAATCTTGAGATTCTCTTCATAATCGATTTTAGTTGCATTCTTTGTTATGATGTTCCATTCTGACTATTGAAACATGATCTTGTTCTTCTAAATTTTACTGATTCCTTCTTAAAAATTCTTCCCTAATTTCTATTTCTTGGGGTTATATGCCTAAGCTATTAGGGTGCCTACATATCTCGTTGAAGCAGGAATCAGGTCAAACATAGTTTTGGACTTCAAAAAGAAAAAAGAAAAAATTCTAAGGGGTTGACTGAAGCCGACATAAGCTGCCTACGTATTCCATTCTTGGGAATTTTGCTCAACCATAGTTCATACATATATATAGGGGACTTTTAAGCTATTTTATAGAATAAAAAGATTAGAAAAGTGTCATGACCCGAGACTACCCCTAGTCATAACACAGTGCTTAAGGCTACAAGTGACCCTAAGCTAACCTATGATTTGGTATCTAATGTGAGCACTGGATACATTAATAATAAGACATCATATGTGGAAGCTAAGATGATGATAAGTTTTGTTAAGATGTAATACTAAAACCGTACCTAACATGTCTGAAATGCTAATACAATTGAAAACAAGTCTGACTATCTGAAAGCCTCTAAAACATAAATAGTTTATAGAACAACCCCCAACTAACTCTGACTGACTGAAAGAAACGAGGTACTAAAAATAACCATAAATAATCTATCCTTGATGGATGGGGACTCACCCCAACTATTTTTTAGTGGCAGTGAACTGACTAAGGGCGATCGGGGAACTGAGTGTCCTACTCTATGTTATAAGAAAATATAACACAAAAGAAAGTATGTGGTCAGGACTCAGAATGTATTGGTACGTAAGATAAGGACTAATTAAAGAGCATATACATACTGATCATGAATGCATAAACATGTAAAATGAATGCAATACCAAGTAAAGCATGTACTAAAATAATCTATAAAATTGAATAACTGATAAACTAAATACTTGGTTATACAAACCTGAGCTGATATAATTTTATTAGGGAACTATAACTATGGGAGCTATCACGTAACTGACATGCCCTAATCTTAGCTGAGCGGGATGTAAAATTTAACCCTAGTTGTATGGGGCTGGTACCTTGCCAGGGGTACCAACACATGACTAACGATGTGGACCCAACATAGCTAATGTCCCAAAGGACTATGGTATCACCCTCGACTTGCTAGTGCCCCTAAGAGAGTGTCAACCCTTAACTGATAGGAAAGAACTCTCAATACCTACATTGGCTTCATATTTTTGTAACTTAGGGACTGCTACTAAAGGACTCACCTCGACTGGAAAGAAATTCCTCATCCCTATATTCGTGCGGCAGTAAATTCTACTCCTAGCTAAATTTACACTGGAACTGATTAGAGTAACATAACTCACAACTAATAATTGCACAACATAATTATGATGATCTGAATATCGTGATAAAATCTTGACTGACTGACCTGCTTTTTGAAATTGGAAACATGCATAAACACATAGGTATCTGGTGTTCATAATCCTCTAGCACTAAATAATACTTTAAATACAATAATATCCTTTTAAACACTACAAGGAAATTTATGATTCAGAGACCCAAAACATAGAATATATCACTGAATTAATGAAATCCATGATTATGAAATAGGAATATGTTAATTTTATAAGGAAAACCTACTCATATGGTTCAATTCATAAATTGATATATTAAGATGATGTGGGTGACTGAATTATAAGGCATCTAAGAACATAATTCAGATGGAAAAACACATTATCGTGACTTGTATTCAAAACTATTAAGAGAAGGCTGAGTAATTTCATACTTTGATATTGAAATTTTCATAAAAGAGTAAAAAGAGTTTATACTTGAAAGACAAGGGATTCTTGGGAAACAATGGATGGAAGGAAACCATTGATGAATACCCCACATACCTGAGTTTCGTTGGATTCTTGAAGAAAACATAGAATTGAGACCTTCGATGCTGAATTCCTAAAAGAAGCTTTTGATTTCTATGTTCTTAAGAATGGGAGAAAAGGGAGCGTCATTAAATGATGAAGTATAGGGGGAAATAATTCCGCTCTTTGATTTTAAATCATAAATTAGGTGTTTAGAGAGAAAGGTAAAAGACTAAAATGCCCTCTTTAAATTTGATGAAACTTCCCAAAATTAAACTATCTTCATCCTATGGAGGTTATCGTGGAGGCCAGCCTTGTGAAATGATGTGTATCGTGGAGACTATCCTCCGTGATTTGCTGAAATCGCAGAGGCTTACTGCGTCCGTGGTCTAAAACCACCCCAAACCTCTTTAAAAAATATCAAACCTCTCCAAGATGGCCCTTTTAACATTCCTAAACATTTTTCAACTCATAAATCAATGTTTGGAACTCATAAAGGCCAAAATAAAATGTTCATAAATCTTAGGGTATTAAAATGGCCATGCCACTTGCACTTAGTGTGAGATAATGTCTTTGGGACTCCTAAATATAGGATGAATAGCTGGAAACTAGTTTACGATCTTACAGGGTATTACAATCATTCTCCGTTGGGATCATTCAACCCCAAATGAAGCTATCTAAACTGAGATACTAAAAAGACTAAGATCATGTACTTAATATTTATAAGCTAAATCATGATTAAGTAACTAAATTTGAAACATGATGCATGGACTGAACTGAATTCATGAATACATGTTATGACATAAGAATGGTTGGATAGCTGTGACAAGAAATGAGAGAATCTATTTTAGGAAAACCATTAACTCAAGATGAATCTGAATTCGTCTAGAAAATGTGGAGATACTTGGATTACATATCGCTTCTGCCTCTAAAGTAGCTCCCTCAATGGACTGATTCCTCCATAAGACCTTTACCAAGGAAACATCTTTATTCCTCAACCTACGATTCTGATTGTCAAGGATTTCAACTGGGACTTCTTCGTAGAAAAGGCTATCTTCATGCCAACACTATCTAAAGGAATTACATAAGCTGGGTCACCAATGCATTTCTTTAGCAAAGAGACATGAAACACCAGATGCACTAATGTCAAACTGCAAGCAACTCTAACTAATAAGCTACCTTCCAAAAATGGCTCAAAATCTTATATGGGTCTATATAGTGGGGACTGAGATTCACTTTCTTACAAAACCCCTTTATCCCTTTCATTGGTGAAATTGAAGAGTAAACCAAGTCACCAACATCAAATTCAAGATCTCTTCTCCTTAAATTAGTACAGGATTTCTGTCGGCTTTAGGTTGTCTTCAGCCTTTATCGAATCAACTTAACTTTCTCCATCACCTCATACACTGAATCTGTCCCTATAAAAGAAGCCTCACCTACTTTAAGCCAACTAATAAAATATCTACACCTCTTTCTATAGAGATCCTCAAATGGCGCCACCTAAATACTAGAGTGATAGTTGTTATTGTAGGCAAACTCAATTCGAGGTAAGTGGTCATCCAAACTACCCTTGTAGTCGATAACACAAGCCCTCAACAAATCCTCTAACATCTGAATGGTTCACTCTGCCTAACCATCTATCTAAGGATGAAAAGTTTTACTGAGATAGACTTGGGTACCAAGACCCTTATGAAATGCTTTCCAAAATTTAAAGGTAAACTGGGTACCTCTATCAGAAATAATGGCCAATTGGACCCCCAACAACTTTACCAACTCTCTATGATAGAGTCTAACATAATCCTTATCTAAATACAAAGTATGAACTGGTAAGAAATACGTTGATTTGGTCATTCTATCTATAATGACCCAAATCAAATCATGCTGGTGACACATACAAGGTAACCCTGTAACAAAATCAATGCTAACCACTTCCCACTTCTAAGTGGGGATGTTGAGCTCCTAAAGCGTACCACTAGGCCTTTGGTTCTTAACCTTAACCTGCTGATAATTTGAACTCTTAGCCACGAATTCTGCAATATCTTACTTTATACCATTCAAACAATAGATTTCCCATAAATTACAGTATATCTTAGTGGCTCGTAGGTGAATAAAATATTGCATACCATGCGCATCTACTAATATTACCTATCTCAAACTAACCACACTCAGAACACACGACCTTCCCTGACAATGAAGCACATGATATCTTCCTTTGGGGAAAACCACAACCTCTTGATCTTGAATTGCCTCCTTCAACTTGACCAATATAGGATCCATGTCATGCTTTTCCTTTACTTCAACCACCAATGAAGATTTTAAACCATTTTGAATCCATATAATACCTTGGGCTAAATCAACCAACAGAATAGAAAGCTGATGAACCTTATGGACTAACTCATTCTTATCCTTCTCAACATATGCAACACTTCCCATAGACAATCTACTAAGGGAATCGACCACTATATTGGCCTTACCTGGGTGATACGACACCCTCATATCATAGTCTTTCAACAATTTAAGTGACGTTCTTTGGAAAAGATGTAGATCTTTGTGAGTGAACACATACTGTAAACTCTCATGATCTACAAACACATCAACATGGCCCCATAAAGGTTATTCCTCCAAATCCTCAAGGCAAAGACAACTATTGCGAACTCAAGATCATGGGTCAGGTAATTCTTTTCATGCGGTTTAAGTTATGTAGAGGCATAGGTTATGACCTTACCTCACTACATGAACACACTACCAAGAAAAACTTTAGAGGCATCATAATAAACTACAAATCCATCTGAACCTTCTAGTTGAGTCAATACTAGGGCGGAAGTGAGTTGAGTCTTCAATTTCTGAAAACTCTTCTAGTAGGAATTTTACCACTGAAATTTGACTTTCTTCTAAGTCAGTCGAGACATAGGATAAGAAATAAAATAAAATCCTTCAACAAACCATCAGTAGTAACCAGCTAATCCCAAGAAACTCCTAATATCTTATGGAGACATGGGTCTAGGATAGTTTTTCACTACTTTAATCTTTTAGGAATCAACTCGAATGCCATCACTGGAAATGATGTGATTGAGGAAAGCTACTGATCTCGACAAGAATTCACCCTTGCTGGAATTAGGGAATAACTGGTGATCCTTAAGGGTCTGCAATACAGTCCATCAATGGTTTGCAAAATCTATTTTACTATGAGAATAGACAATTATGTAATTTATGAAGACTATAATGATCATGTCCAAGTACTACTTGAATACCCTATTCATCATGTCCATAAAAACCAAATGAGCATTTGTTAGTTAAAAAGAGATAACTAGAAATTCAAAGTTACCATACTGAGTTCTGTAGTCTGTCTTTAGAATGTCAAATTATCTGACCTGATTTGATGATAGCTGGATCTAAGGTTTATCATAGAGAAATAGCTTACACCCTGAATTTGGTCGAACAAGTTATCAATCCTGGGGAGAAGAAATTTATTCTTGATTGTGATTTTGTTTAACTGATGGTAGTCAATGCACGTTCTGAGGGAACCATCTTTCTTGCGCAAGAAGAGAACTGGAGCACCCCACGGGGAAACACTGGGCCTAATGAAACCCTTATCTAAGAGGTCTTTCAACTGATCCTTTAATTCTTTAAGCTTATCTGGAGCCATTCTATAAGGTAGAATTGAGATAGGGTGGGTAGTTGGGAGGAAATATATTCCAAAGTCAATTTTTCTTTTGGGTGGAACTCAAGATCTTTAGGAAACACTTCCTGAAACTCATTCACTATAAGAACTAACTCAAGACTCAAATTTTTAGAATTCGAGTCTTTGACTAGGATGATATAGTAAATACATCCCTTGGATAGCATCTTTCTTGCCTTAAGATAGGAGATAAATCGACCTATAGGCACTGAATTACTACCCCTCCATTCAATAACATGCTCATTAGGAAACTGGAATTGGACTATTCTATTTCTATAGTAAACTAAGGAATAACACGAATGGAGCCATTCCATGTTAAGAATGACATCAAAATCAGTCATCTCTAACTCCACAAGGTCAACTGAAGTGACTTTCTGAGACACTATGACCAGGTAATTTATGTATAACCATCTTGATAAAATTAAACTACCCACTAGGGTACACACTGTAAAGGGCTCTACCAATATGTTGGGACTGACACCAAAATCTATAGCTATATAAGGATTCAGAACATAAAATAAAGCTCTAAGGTCTAATAATGCATAAACTTAAAAGTGGAAGACTTCTAACGTACTCATAACCATAACAGGAGAACTTTCCTAATTATGCTGAGTCTGTATAAAATAAAGTTAATTTTGATGCTACCATGGCACTGGTGGTGGTCCCATGCTATGTCTAGCAACCCGCTGGAGTTGATAAAAAGTTGGACTAACCCGGTTGATGAAAATCCTTTCCCTTTAGGATAAACCCTAGGCAATCCCTAATCCTATGGCCCGACTTGTCATATCCAAAACACATATCACTAACTACCCTGCACTCTCCTTGATGATTCTTACCTCATCTCTTGAAAAGCGGATTGGTATGACCACTATTCACACTACCCTTAGATTTAGAGCCCGGTGCTCTATCCTGGTTATCCTGTCTGAACTTAGGAACTAGTGCACTGGTTGAAGATGGGGCTAGAGCTTAAAATATCTAGCAAAACGTAGAATTATTTGCACCATCAGACCTTAACTATGAGAAGTTAAAGCAACCGGTTGTGTCCCTTTTATTCTCTTTTTCCTTCTCTTTGAGTTTGTTCTCCTCAATCTTCTGAGCATGCACGATAAACCTAGAAAGGTCCATCTCCTTAATTAACATAGTTGTTCTACACTTCTTGACTACACCATCTGACACAACAGAAACAAACTTACTCATTCTAACCCTAAAATTAGCCACCAGAGATGGAGCATACCTCGCCAACTAGATAAATATAAGTGACTTCTACTTTACACTTATTGTAATGCCCTAAAAATCTGTCGAAAGATGTCACACGGTGCTTAGGACCATGAGTGATTCCAAGCTAACCCTTCTACTGGCATAACTCATAAGCAACTGAATGTATGCATAAAATGACTAAGTTTATTGTGCAAAAACATAATAATAATGGAATCTTGGAAAAATACAATATCAATACAACTTTTACATTCTGATAAAGTCTAAAAAAGGGAATGAAAATATATAATTGACTCAAACTAACATCTGTGAAGCCTCTACTATACTGACAATAGATATCTGGGACATGACCCCCAACTATCCCAAATTATTACGACTAAATAAATAAAATAAAATACTAGTCAAAATATATGACTAACTCGATCCCTTGAATACAGAGAACTCATCACCTTTTGACTAGAAGCTGCAATCTATCTGAATATGGTATGAGTGCTACAACTGAGCTGGTACCTACATTATGAGACAATATAGTACATAGACAAATATGTGGATCTGTACTTTTAGGATGTACAGAGTATATGAGGGTGGATGCATAAGTAAAACATAATATCAATCATCATAATATGTAAATGATGCATGCTAAATGTAAATGACTCACGTAAGTTGGAATATCTGAAATATTGAAATATACAACAATAGGAAGAAAAACATACTTTATAAAGATTATGAGCCATAATATTTAGTTCTAAAGGCTGAGCTTGTATTCTCTCTTTAAATCATACTGTCTAAGTGTATAAAGGAGTCACTCTAAATCTAAATTCTAAAATCTTAAATCTGAAGTTACTATCTTTCTTTAAAACATAATCTAAGTAAAACTTGTGAGCCTTTACACTTAGCTTTCAAAAAGCTTTTCTATTACTCTCTCTGTTCTAAGATCTGTAGTCTGAAAGAAAACTCTTTAGAAACTATTCTGAAAAGGAAATACTTTATGTCTAGACTTTAAGAATCTTAAAACCATAGCTTTCAAAACATATGCTTTTATCTTAAGGCTTTAAGCCAATAGAATATTTTAAGAGTAGGGGACATCTTTTGGGAGGTTCTTCTAACCGATATGTACACCATGTGAGCATCCGTGGTGTCCCACAACTAGCCTCCATAAGGTTAGGGTTGTTCTACCTTTGCCATCGAGTAAAATATTCTAATCTCTGTGATCATAATTTGAGTCATTCACGTAGAAGTAGGAATAATCTGAATTTGTACCTATGTTGGCTACGTTGTTCTGTTGAAGTAGGATGTGCTAAACCAATACTTCCTACTCGGTGATAAATACTACTCCCAATATTATGCTCAAAATCTTAAGAAATCCATAGTAAAAGTAATCTGATGGTTTATGATAAAACCAACTGTAAATCTGTAAGTCTAAATCTGAAATATTAATTTCGTATCTATTCTCAGACCAAAAGGTCAAATCTTTATCTAAAATCTGAAAACAATCTAGATGGTGTGCTTATAGCATAAACAATCTTGAAACATCAATCTTTATATAAGGTTTAATGACCAAGCATAAATCTCATGTTAAAATATCTCAGAATTCATACACAATGTAAACATTCGTAAATCATCTTAAAATCTAGAAATATCTACTATATGCATGGAAATATAAACATAATTATGTTATTCAACTTTTAAATCATAGGAAATCTCATAATCTTGCAAATAATGATAATGGGTATAAACTCTAACTTGAAATTCATGGAAGATCATATATAATTCAGAAATTTTGTAATTAAAACTAAGTTTTAGGAACAAGGATCAAAGAATTATCCTTGATCAATCCCCAAATACCTTAATTGATGATCTTAGATGAGAAAGCTTGAATCTTAGATTCCTATGATGCTTTTGAAGATGAGTTCTTGAATTGGGAATCCTTAATCTTGAGTTTCTTGGAGAATTAATGGAGGAATTTGGATTTCTTGGAGAAGGAGATTTGATGATCTAGGGTTTTATTTTGAGAGAAAAGTGATGAAATAAGCACAAAGTGCTTTGGAGAGGTTTAATTAAATGTTTAAGATGGACTAGGGGCTCGGAGGATGACCTAAATGCCCTCTTTAAACTCCCAAACGAAAATGAAAAACTAAAAATTTTGCGAATTGGGTGGCCACCACAATGCGACACTATCGTGGTGGCTCATTGGAAAATGAAAAATGGGAACTGGGCAGACTCCACGATGCAGAGCCATCGTGGTGCCTCTTTGGATTGCTAATTTGGCACATAGCACGATGTGCTATTATCATGCTGGACCTCTGGAAAGTGACAATTGGGAAAATGGCCCTATCTGCAATGCACCAATATCTCAGAGGGCCACTGGAAAATGACGAATGTGATTTGACACTGCTTCGCAGTGCGCTAAGGGTCTAAATGATGGTGTTTTATGACTAGAACTTCAAATATCCACAACTCTTAACCGATTATCGGATTTAGGCAAATCTTATATCACTGGAAAGCTAATTCAATATCCTACGTCATGGAAAGTCTAAATCTAAATAATTCCACACGAAATAAACATCAGTCATTGTAGAAGTTACTCTATTTCATTCTTTGGATGAGTTTAAGCTAGGAAAAATCATGGGGTATTATAATATCTCCCCCTTGGGAACATTCATCCTCAAATAGGCTAGTTAAGTTTAAATTTATGAGGAATCTGAAGACATATGATAGCATGCATAACTGAAGTAATCTGAGCAACTTAATCTAAATCATTTTAAGCTTCTGAGTAATACTCTGAGTGCATAAACTTACATGAAAATAACTATATGGCTGAGATCGAAACGAGAGTGTCAACTTTGGGGAATAATTTCTTTAGGCTGGATCTGATTTCATAAGAAAAAGAGTGAGAGGTTTATGACATGAAAACTCAGAGTATTACAATATCTCCCGCTTGGGATTTTTCATCCCCGAATGATATTGATTTGGTTGGAACACTAGGAAAAGACTGAGATGATACGCAAAATACTTATAAACTAAATCATGACTTAATATCTTAATCTTAAACGGATGTATGATGCATACACTGAAATAGTCATGACATTTATTGTAGTAAGACTAGTGTAAATTGGAAGATGGAAAAACAATAGAGATTCGTCTGTCTGACTAATAAACTGGATTGCTGGCTATATCAAGTGGATCATACTGAATGCTCATACTCAGATGAGGTATTTCTTCAACACCTTTCTAAGAAACTTCTAATGCTACTAGGGAGTAAAGAACTTTGGGCATGATCTGAACAAAACATCTAAATAGGGATTTCAACATTGCTACAGATCTCTAGCATGGAACATATACTTATAAATCATAAGTCAGGATAGAATTTCTAGGCCTTATTCAAAGCAACTTCTTACTTTCAAGCTTATCAACACTTGTCAAATACTCCCTTACTATAATATTCCTCTCAAATACCATACATTCTTGATTCAACTTATAATTCTCACATGGCATTGCTAAATCCGTCTACTAAAGTCTAAACTATACTAAATTCTCTCATCATGGTCAAGCCTAACTCAAAATTCACAAGGCACAACAAATAACACCAATAATACTAGTTTGAACCACGGATTCAACACCCTAAGTGTTTTTACCCAACTAACCACTCTCGGATGATTCTTCTTAACAATTAATGTAATGCCCGTGCCTTTTCTTAGCTTGAAAATCCTCTCAAGGATGTTAGAACTTGTTTGGTAATAAGAATTCATTCTTATAAACATGGTATTTCCATAATTTTCAATTCCTATCACGTGGAAAATTGAATAAGCCTTCCATCAATATATAATTCATCCAAATTCGACACCTGGGCTAAGAGTTAGGTCCTTTTTAGTGAGACAGAGTTTGACCTGAACCTTCAGTGCATCACGGAGATAGATCAAATGACAATTGTCAAATTCTAGTGTTTCTCTGTGATACTGGTGTATCACGCCAAACTTCCAGGTCATAGACAAGGTGGCAATGCGATAGCTCTGTGTCGTGCCACGGTGTAGTTTCCCAATTGACAATTTCTAGTGACACGACGCGATAATGCCGCGTTGTACATAGGGCCCAACTTGGAAAATTTTACTAAAAATTTAATGACGTGTCCAGGGTTAAAAGGGTCAACTTCCTACCCCTATATAATCCCTTTAACATGTGATTCAACCATTATTCACCCAAAATATATTAGTTTCTCTCAAGTTTATCTCAAAGAACAAGCTAGGGTTTCTATTGGGGATTCAAATTCAAGAAGCTTTAACCATCAATATTCATAAAATCACTATGTAAGGTATTCATAGTATTTATTCATGGACTCCTTTTGTCCATGATGCCCAAGAATCCCTTTTTGAAACTCAAGTTATGGATTTTCTATATGTTTTCATGTTTTGGATGCTCATGTTCATGTTTGATAGATGTGAAATTTGATTCTAATCCATGATTTTTGATAGTTTCTATGTGGGTTTAATTACTATAGCCATATATTCATGCAACCCTAAGATTTAAACCCTTGAACGATGAAATTAAAATTGAATAATGATGTTTACATATACCATGTCTGTCATATATTTGATTAAATACCTAGATGAAGGAATATTGTCTAACTAGTATGATATCATGAAATCCCCATGTATGTACAAGATCATGCCTATTACATGCTCCTATGAAGGTAGTATGTATTATGATGATAGTCAAGTCTTCAAGTAAATCATGCTATGTCAGTTTCCTTCTATCATGTCCTGGGGGTACTTGTACCAGAAATATTAGTTATGTGCCTAGATCCATGCCATGTTTTCATGATACTCTCAATCAAGCTATGCACTCTTAGACTTCAGATACTCTTATGACTCAGGAAAAATCTCCATGATCTCATGACTCAGTCAATTTTTAGATATCACTAGTATTCCGTCAGCCATAGAAATTTAGTAGCTTAGTCCATGCTCAGTTCAGTTCAGTAAATCATGTTCAGTGCCCATTCAGATGGGAGTAGGAATTAGCACCGAGTGAACCCAAGGATAGGGACTCACTTATTATATGAAGGTGTGATTCCTAGAAGCAATCCTTTCATTCTAGAACTATGTAGCCATCATAGGTTGAGACATGGTATCTTGCTATGAGGGTAGATGAGGTGGCTTAACCTCTTATGTGAGGGTTCCCACCATTCTCACTAGAGTTACCTATTATATGAAGGTTACTTACATGTTGTCCTTACCAGTGGTGCGGTATTGACACCCTTCCAATCAAGGCATAAATTAGACCCCAGCTCAGCTATTATAGCATATTTGGGGCATGTTGGTTAGGTACTACTTCCTACAGTTTCATATTATAGTATCAGGACTTTCAGATACAGACAATCAGTCTCAGTAATAGAACTTAGATAGTTCTTCAAATTTCAGGACCGTCAGATACAGTCAACTCAGATACAATATAGAACTTAGATAGTTCCATCAGATTTTGGACTATCAGCTATAGTCACCCACGTTATCAGTTATACTCAGATACAGTCACCGATGATATCAATATTATTCAAATATAGTCCTTCCTGTTATAAGTCATATCAGTTACTAGCATATAACGTTATCAGTAAACAAAATTAGAAATCATCAAATCACATTGTCAGTTACAGTTATGTATTTATACATCTATTCTCACGTTCATGTTAGAAAGTCAGGTAGCATTATTCATGCATGTGAACCATCGCATATATCCTACCTCACATGTATACTCTGTACATATGTACTCAAGGATTCATGCTATGGTGCTTTATTTATGTTACACCATAGGTTAAGAGACTTGAGTTTCAGATCAACAGTAGATTCCAGTTTCAGTAGTCAGAGTAGAAGTGAGTCCTCAACCTTCGAGGACATAATGATTTTTTTTAGCATCTCATTGATTAGCTTATAAGTTAGAGTTAGTTAAGGACATGTACCTTCAATTTGTTATTCAGATTCTTCAGACAATAGTGGCTTCCAAACTAGATAAAGACTAGATACGGACTATGATCTTTTAGACTTTAGTTTTGTTTTGGGTATTCTATTACGCCACATAGATGTTACGTTATTCAGTTATTCATGATCGAACCTTATGGCCTTTCAGTGCACATTTCTACTTTATTATGTTATCTTATGTAGTATACATGTACATATATCAGTCATAGGTTATCTTATGGTCCTTCGAGGTAATGAACACCATGTAGCATTTCAATACAGCAAATGGGGTTTTTACAAATTTGGTATCAAAGCCTAAGGTTCAATAGAGTCCTAGGAAGTCTGAAAGCCGCATCTAGTAGAGTCTTGTACATAGGTGTATTACACGCCATATTTATGTGCAAGAGGATATTAGATGTCTAAGAACTGTCCCTTCTTTCAGTATTCATGTAGTGCCTATGAGAATAATCATATGTCAGTCTCTCAGTGTAATCCGCTTCTTTTATTTATTTCAGAACATGCCGCCTAAGAGAAGAAATCAGTATGCCCCTCAGCCCGAAGAACCTTTGGGCAATTATTTTTCTCATGCAGAGTTCAGGAATGCATTTACCACTCTTGCTCAATCATTCGCTGCTCATAATGAATGGCCAACAGTTGTTCCAGCAACCCAATGGACAACTCAGCTACAGTGAGGATTTGGGACTTCACCCGAATGAATCCTCCAACCTTCCTAGGGTCTAAGGTAGATGAAGATCCTCAGGAATTCTTAGATCAAGTTCAGAAAGTGACAGATTCCATGGGGGTGACTACCGTTGAGAGTGTTGAGCTAGCTGCATATCAGTTGTAGGATGTGGCTCATGCTTGGTTTAAATAGTGGAAGTCTAAAATATTAGAGGATGCAGGTTCTATAGAGTGGGAGGAGTTTGTCACTGCTTTCTTAGAAAAATTCTTTCCCCAAAAGCTTAGAGAAGCCAAGGTACTAGAGTTCATCAACCTTAGGCAGGGAAATATGATAGTGAAAGAGTATTCTTTTAAGTTCACTCAATTAACCAGGTATGCCCCTCATGTGGTTGCAGATAATAGATCCAAGATGTGTAAGTTCACTTCAGAGGTGAACGACAGCATGGTTAATGAGTGCAGATTTGCCATGCTGAATAGTGACATGACCTTAACTAGACTTATGACACATGCTCAGTAGATAGAAAAACAGAAAATTAAGTAAAGGGAAAAACAGAATTAGAGAGCGAAGACAGGTAGTTTCAACTTCGCTCAGCCTAAGTAAGAAAGAGAAAACCATTCCCTATTTTGTCCTAAGTCATCAGCTCCAGCCCTCTCCACAGCTAGTGCTCCATTGACTAAGTTCAGACAGGGTAACAAAGATAGAGCGCCAGGCTCTAAGACCTAGGGCAGTGTTAGCAGTGCCCACACCTATCCTCTTTGCTAGAATTGCGGTAAAAACCATCAGGGTGTGTGTAGAGCAATTAGTGGAATTTTTTTTGGTTGTGGAAAGCCAGGCCATAAAGTTAGAGAGTATTCATAGCTAGGTCCTCAGAGTCAATAGAATTGCTCTTCAGCTCAGTCCGGTCACCCAAATCAGTAGGGTGCCACTTCCAGTGCTACTAGTAGGCAATACCCAAATCATCTCAATATAATTTAGACTCGACACGATCAGCAAAGTTCTCCTGATGTAGCTACTGGTATGTTACAGATCTTTCATGTGCATGTTTACACTTTGCTAAATCTAAGAGCTTCCTTGTTTTTTGTTACTCTTTATATAGAAGGTGATTTCACAATCAGTCTTGAAATTCTAGCAGAGCCTTTCTCAGTCTCTACTCCAGTGGGTAAAACCATTATAGCCCGGTGGGCATACAGGAGCTGACCGATTATGATATTTCAGAAAGTCACTTCAGCGGACTTAGTAAAAAATAGAGATGATTGATTTTGATGTCATTTTTGGCATAGATTTTCTTCATTCCTTCTATGCCACAATCGACTATAGAAATTGAATAGTTCAGTTTCAATTCCTGAATGAACCCTTCCTTGAGTGGAGGGGTAGTACTTCAGTGTTCAGAGGTCAGCTTCTTTCCTACCTTCGGCCAAGAAAATTGATATCTAAGGGGTGTTTTTATCATCTAGTTCATGTTATAGGTTCTAGTTCTGAGGCTCCCAGTCTTGATTTAGTCCCAGTAGTGAATGAATACTCAGATGTCATTCCCAAAGATCTTCTAGGAATTCTTCCTGAAATAGAAATAGACTTTGGTATTGATCTTCTTTCAGACACTCGGCCTATCTCTATTCCGCCATATAGAATGGCACTAGAAGAACTCAAGGAACTAAAAGAATAGTTGAAGGATCCCTTAGATAAGGGATTCATCAGACCCAACATTTCCCCGTGGGACACACTAGTATTATTCGTGCGCTAGAAAGATCGTTCACTCAGAATATGTATGGATTACCATCAACTCAATAAGGTTACGGTCAAGAACAAGTATCATCTTCCCAGAATTGATGTCTTATTTGACCAACTTTAGGGTGCCAGTTATTTGTCTAAGATAGACCTTCGATTTGACCATCATTAGCTCAGAGTTAGAGAATATGACTTCCCAAAGACAACTTTCCGTACTCGGTATGGTAACTTCGAATTTCTAGTCATGTCATTTGGTCATACCAATGCCCCAACCGCTTTCATGGATTGGATGAACCATGTGTTCAAGCAGTACTTAGACCTATTCATCATAGTATTCATAGATGTTTTCTGGTCTATTTCCACAATGAGCGCGATCATACAGACCATCTTAGAATAGTACTCCAAACTCTCGAAAATTATCAGTTATTCTCCAAATTCAGTAAGTGCAAATTTTGGCTAAGGTTAGTGGCATTCCTTGGCGATATTGTTTTTGATAATGGCATTATAGTATATTCTCAAAAGACCAAAGCAGTAAGAAACTATCCTCGCCCTATTTCTCTATCAGAAATCAGGAGTTTGTTGGGTTTGGCTGGCTATTACAGACGGTTTATTGTGGGATTTTCTTCTATTGCATATCCTATGTCCAGATTGACTCAGAAGAAGGTCAAGTTTCAGTGTTCAGATCTATGCGAGAAGAGTTTTCAAGAATTAAAGACATGACTCACCTCAGCTCTAGTTCTAGCTCTTCTAGATGGTTAAGATGATTTTGTAATTTATTGTGATGCATCCAGAGTAGGTTTATTTTGTGTCCTTATGCAACATGGTAAGGTTATAGCCTACGCCTCCAGACAGCTTAAATCCTATGAGAAGAATTATCCTACTCATGATCTTGAATTTAAAGCTGTAGTATTTGCCTTGAAGATTTGAAGGCATTATCTATATGGTGTTCATGTAGATGTCTTCATAGATCATAAGAACCTTCAGTAAGTATTTTCTCAGAAAGATCTCAATCTTTATTTGAGAAGGTGGTTAGATCTCTTGAAAGATTATGACATGAGTATCCTCTATCATCCGGGCAAGGCCAATGTAGTGGCCGACGCTATCAATAGACTCTCTATGGGTAGTATTTCTTATGTTGAGGATAGTAATAAAAAGTTAGCCTAGGAAGTTCACCATCTTGCTAGACTAGGCATTCTCTTAGTTCAGAATCATCTCTAGTTTCCGAGGTGAAAGAAAAGCAAGATAAGGATCCTATCCTTGTCAAGCTAAAAGGGCCAGTTCAGAATTAGAAAATAGAGGTTTTCTCCCAAGGGGGAGATGGCATCCTCCGTTTTCAAGGTTGCCTATGTGTTCCAGGTTTACATGACATAAGGAAACAAATTCTTGTAGAAGAGTATGGTGCGTGTTACTCTTTTCAGCCAGGGGCCACTAAGACGTACCACGATTTGTAGGAAATCTATTGGTGGAATGCGATGAAAAGAGATGGTGTAGAGTTTGTGGCTATGTGCTCTACATGTCAGCAAGTTAAGATAGAGCATCAAAAGCCTAATGGTCCTATGTAGGAGTTCAGTATTCCTACTTTGAAGTGGGAAGTTGTAAACATGGACTTTGTGATGGGTTTGCCTCAAACTCATCGTCAACATAATTCAGTCTGGATCATTGTAGACAAAATGACCAAATCAGCTCTTTTCCTTCCAGTTCATACCTCTTATTCAGCCGAGGATTACGCCAAGATCTATATCAAGGAGCTGGTCAGATTGCACGGTGTTTCATTGTCTATTATCTCAGATAGAGGTGCCCAATTCACCTTTTATTTTTAGAAATCATTCCAAAAGGGTCATGGTACCCAAGTTTATCTTAGTACAGCCTTTCATCCTCAGATAGATGGTTAAATAGAATGACCATTCAGACTTTGAAAGATATGCTAAGGGCATGTACAATTGATTTTAAGGGAAATTGGGATGACCACTTGCCTTTGATTGAATTTGCATACAACAATAGCTATCATTCAAGTATTCAAATGGCTCCATTCGAAGCTATCTATGGTAGGAGATGTAGATATCCAGTCGGTTAGTTAGAAATTAGTGAGGCCTCAGTCATAGGTCCTGATTTAGTATTCGACGCCTTAGAAAAAGTTCAGTTAAATAGAGAAAGACTCCGGGCTGCTCAAAAACAATAGAAGTCTTACGCAGATGTTCCTAGAAAGGATCTCAAGTTCGAGATTAGTTACTATGTCTACCTCAAGATCTCTCCTATGAAGGGAGAGACGAGATTCGACAAGAAGGGAAAGATCAGTCTCTGATATATCGGTCCTTTCAAGATTCTCAGTCATTTAGGCAAGGTATCTTATGAGCTCGAATTGCCTTCAGATCTAGCCTCAATTCATCCAGTCTTTCATGTCGCTTTCTCCAAGAAGTGCATAGGTGATCCATCAGTCTTAGTCCCTATTCAGAGTATCGATGTTCAAAACAGCCTCTCTTATGAAGAGATTCCAATTGAAATGCTAGACTATCAGACCCACAGATTAAGGAACAAAGAAGTCCCTCTTTTTAAATTTCTTTGGTGAAATCAGTCTGTAGAGGGAGATACTTGGGAAGAAGAAGCAGATATGCATACTAAGTACCCTCACCTTTTCCCCGCCGACTCAGATGGAGCTCAAGGTAACAGTTCTCCTTAAGCTTACTCAGATTTATGATTAGTGTGCATCACTAACTTAGTATACCATGATAATCATGGCATCAAGTACCACCGCATATTCAGCCATACATTCATGTATCAGATCCGTCATATAGTTATGCATCATACATTAATTCTTATTATGAGAAAACTTAGTTCTTCAGAATTTTCAGCTATGGATTTATGAATCAGTTACGCATGTATCAGATATGCATGTTCAGTATGTTATGTTCAGCCTGTCAGACATGCCCTTCATGAGATCATGCTCGAATTATTCATGTTTAGCTCATTATATCCCCTCTCAGTCAGTCTCATTCAAGGACGAATTTTCTTAAGGGGGAGATATTGTAATGCCCGTGCTTTTTCTTCGCTTGAAAAACCTCTGAAGGATGTTAGAGCTTGCTTTGAAATAAGAATTTATTCTTATGCATGTGGTATTTCAATAATTTATAATCCTATCACGTGGGAAATTGAATAAGCTTTCCATCAATATATAATTCGCCCAAATCTGACACCTGTGCGAAGAGTTTGGCCCTTTTTAGTGAGACAGTATTTGACCTGAGCCTTCAGCGCATCATGGAGATAGCTCAAATGGAAATTGTCTAATTCCACTGTTACTCCAAGATACTGGTGCATTGCGCAAAAATTCTAGGTCATAGAAAAGGTAGCAACGTGATAGCTTCACGTCGTGCCACCGTGCATTTTCCTAATTGTCAATTTCCAAAGACACAACGCGATAGTGCAGCATCGCGCAAGGGCCCAACTCGAGAAATTTTATTGAAAATTTAATGACATGTCCAAGGTTAAAAGGTTCAACTTCCTACCCCTATATAATCCCTTTGACACGTGATTCAGGTACTTTTCACCTAAAATATGTTAGTTTCTCTCATGTTTATCTCAAAGAACAAGCTAGGGTTTCTATTGGGGATTCAAATTCAAGAAG